>NW_026726351.1:0-44080 GCF_029784015.1 Lycium ferocissimum | reverse complement strand
TTTTAGTTTGATTTATTACGGTACTACGCACATATTCGGTACATTTTCCGTCATCAACCCCTTTCTTCGGGGGGGGTGCGTTTCGTGCCACGCGAGTACCGATGTTTGGTTCGCCGATCCGCTCGCCTAGGTTTTACGTACGGTTGTTGAAGTGCTCCTTTGTCCCGAGCCCGTATTTTGGTATAGTATTTTACTCGCTCGTATATGTACGTATTTATTACGGGTACGGCGGGGCCCCCGTCCCGTCATATGATTATGTTTTTGTTGGTAGGTTACGGTAGACATGTGGTGTGGGTTGTATATGTTTTGTGAGTTTTGCGTACGTTTAGAGTTTATCTACGTTTTGAGACGGCCTTATCGGCCTTCGTGCGGCATGCCCACTTGTCCTTGTTAAGTTATTATTTCTGCTTATTTGTAATATTTTGCTAAGGTAGGGTAAGGTACGTATGAGTGTCCAACTAGGGCACGTGTCGCGGCCTACGGAGTTGGGTCGTGACAATATGCTTCTGTACGTCTGACTCCGATTTTGAAACCGCTTAAGATGACGTCGGATTATGATTCTGTCCGTCGTACTTTCGTACTTCTGACTCCGGATATGACTCCGTCTGACGTCCGTTTGATCTTCTGGTTCTGATCAAGATTCTATCCGCCGTATATCCGATTTAAGACCCCGAACAGCCCTAATAAGGGGATATCGAAGGATGATAGAAGGAGTTGGAAAAAATGAAGGCCCTTACAAGTGCTTCGATCAAGCTCAAGTATGTGTTTGGAAAGATAAACACCTCCTGCAAAGATATCATGAAACCCCCAAGGTCAATTGAACATTCGAGGACGAATGTTCTAAAGGGGGGGAGGATGTTATATCCGGCATTTTTGCGTATTTGGAAAATTTGGAAATAACCTTGACTTGCAAGGAATAAGGTCAAGTATGGATTTTTCTTAGTATGTGTATGCCGGTTATGGAAACTTGAATGCGGAAACACCGGAGAAGGCCTAAGGGCAAAATTGGAATTTTGAAAATTTATTTCGGGAATTGCAAAGTATGATTCATGAAGAATTGGGCTAGAAAAAAAAAAAGAAAATGAGGCCCAAAGAAATAAGGTGGCCGGCCAAGCCAACCATGGAATGGCCCAAGTCCAATTTAATTAAATCATGTGATTATAAATGGATGAAGGGACCATTTATTCATCTAGAATTTTCAAGAAAACAAGAGGAAAATCAAGAAGAGAGAAAACGGCCAAGGGAGAAAGAGCGGAAAAAAAAAGAAAAAAAATTTTCTAGCCCTTCAACCTTGGTTCAAAAATTGAAATTTTCTTATATTCTTACTAAGCTCAAGGTGCTCTTCAAAGTGGCATAATTATCTTGGCAAGAAAGTGTTTCTTTTGGCAAGAAGAATTTATTGGAAAAGGTGAGAATTTCATATTTTTATTATGTTATAGAAGGATATATATATATATATATATATATATATATATATATATATATATATATATATATATATATATATATATATATATATATATATATGTTATGGTATGTGGAATTGAATGAAAAGCATGGAATTGTGAGTTGTGGTGTGTGAGCCGTGTGTGTGTGTGTATATATATATATATGTGTATGTGCATGGTTGTGCATGGAAGGTGTGTTGAATTTTATGTTGTATTCTAGTTGTGATTATGGTGGAATTCATATTGGAAATGAAAGTGGAAGGAATTTGATGGAAGTTGGAAAAATAGGTGTTGGCCGTGTGGTATGGAAGGGAAAATGAAAATGAATTAATTTTGTTTGATGTGTCAATTGTGTTGTTATGGCCTTACGAAGTAGATGGAAGAACAATGGTTTAAGTTAACATGAAGAATTGTTGCTAAGTTGTTGTCGGAGAGTATGTAATTTTAGTATAGTTTATGTAATTATGAGAATGAAGTTATAAGATGCAAATGGTGATTGTTGTAGGTGAAATTAAAAGATAAAAATGTGTTGTGAATATTTATGTTGAAAATTGGAGGCTTTGAGTGAATTATGGTTTTGGTGGAAAACTTGTATATTTAGTATATTTTGTGAATATTTCGTAAAGTGATATGAAATGTTTTCGGAGTGATCTTGGTGGGTTGATGAATATGAAAACGTCGATATTGGATTGAAAGTGTGAAGTTAGAATGGAAATTATTGTATCATGAAGAAAGTAATACTATTCATGCTAGAATGCGTTTTAGCTCGATTGTTGATATTGTGAATGTTGTTGTTGGGTTGTTGTTGTTGAGGTATTGGCCGAGCTAAGTCTCGGGGATGTCATATGTGTAGGGGAAATGCTGCCGAAATTTCGGTAGACAAGTATGAATTAAAGTTGAGCTCATAAAAGCTTAAAAACTCACATTTGGTAACAATGACCATTTGTAGATTTTTGACGAAACGGGAATTGAAATTGACGAGCGTAAGGCGAAACCAAGGTATGTAAAGTCTTGCCCTTTATTCTTTGGCATGTTCTCGAATGTAACAGGCTTGAAAGCGAGCCTCGATCTCACTTCGCTTCTCATACTCCGAGATTGAAAATAGCTCAAAATCATTCGGAAGATTGAATTATTCCTTTACCTTTTGTCGCAAAATTGCCTATATGTGCCTAACTTCCATAAATGGAGTCGGAACACTCTAAGATGATTATGGATGATGACTCCCTAAGGTTTATTATCCATGATTTACGTACTTCACTATGGTTGGGTCCGAGGTGGGCCCACAAAAAACCCCGATAGTTCTTATAAAGCAAAAATTGACTCTTTTGTTCGATTTTCATAGTTAAATCTTGGCTACCATATGATAAGTGTTATGACTGCTCTTATGAGCTATATGGTATAGTATGACATACGGAACAGCTCTGACATTCGGTTCGATATAATCTGGCCGTGCCATCCCAAATGACACGTATGCGTATCTATTATGCCTATGATCCGATAATTACGATTTGACCTATCTTCCGAATTATTTCGGTTTCATTAAGTACGTATGTCGGTCCGTATGTATATGGTTTCTCATGGATACGTTCGTGGATGCCTCAATGCTTCCACCGCGCCCGGCCAGGTTTTGTGATTTGTGCACTTCCATGCATTGTTCACCGCGTCCCTCGGATGTGCGGGCCGGGATACGTTTATATCGATTATGATTTGATTATGTGATATTATGGGGATGGTGGCCGGGATGGCATTTGATCCGATCGTCCGTCCACCGCGTCCCGTACGACGAGGGCCGGGTTACGTTACATGCGTCCCTTATTAAAGGGGGATCGATTTATGATATGTATGTACCGTATATGCTTATGACTGCGCATGCATGATCCGAGACTCGATTTGCATAAGGATCCGTCCGTCATACTTCGCACGTCCGTTTCGGACTACGATTCTATCTGTCATACTTCGAGTTTTGATCCCCGTCCGAGAGTCTGTCTGTCACTCCTCTGTACTTCGGACTCTGTTTATGATTTGTGATCACACTCTGTGCCTCTGATTTGCATTGTGCTTCCATCAGCTACATTCTGTACCTCTGGTCCGTACTCAAACTCCGTCCGCTACATTCCCTAAATCTGACATATTATGATTCTGTCTGCACACTCTGTAAGTCTGGCTCCGCTACGAATCCGATTCCCGTCTGTTATGATTTTGCATATTTGACTCTGATTATTATGATTATGTATGTTATATTTCCGCTTTACATACTCGGTACACCTTCGTACTGACCCACTGTTCTTCGGGGGCTGCGTTACATGCCCGCCAGTGGCTGCACGCGCCGTGTGATATGCCGCCGATTTAGGACATCGGTTCTTTCGTCCGAAGAGCTCCCTTGATCCGGAGCTGATACTTTTGGTATATATCTTCTGTTGTTTGTCTGCTTTGTACATATGGTCGTTTGGGTACGGCGGGGCCCTGTCCCGTCTTCTGATTCTGTTTCGTATGTTAGAGGCCTGTAGACATGTTTGTGGGTTGTGGGATGCCATTGTTCTGGTGAGTATGTCCGAGTTTGCGACTCTGTATGTGATGATAGCCTTAACGGCTGTGTGTGTAAGTCTATGTGTATATATATATACTTTCGTGCGATCTATATGAATCAGTGTAGGTCTAATCTGGATTAGCCGGTTGGTATGCCTATTCTGAGAGGTAGGTACGTATGGGTGTCCAATTAGGACACCAGTCGCGGCCCACGGGGTTGGGTCGTGACATCCTGTAACCTCTCGCAGATAAGTATAGAGCTTATCGGACAAATCTGCAAGACTCTACTAGATAATGCTCTTACACTTGTAAGACCTGTAACCTAGGACTCTAATACCAACTAGTCACTACCCAACTCGTGAATCATATGGGTACCATGCTAACCCCCCTGGTGGGTGAACCTTTCCCTCATATCATGCCATAAATCAAAATGTGGAAGTACGCATAAATAACTAAGTCTTAATAAATGATAAATGATAAGTAAGTGTGGAAGTAATAAGTACTACAACCCAAGGATCTAGTCCGAATACTAGTGTTAGAGCTACTGAATAAAACATAGTCTTAATAGAGTACGATAAGCCTTAAAGGCTAGAACTACTGTCTCATGAGTAAAGAAAAGATAAGTATGTAAAAGGGAGTCTCCGGGCTGCGAATTTATCTAGTAGCTAACCCTGGAAACTCTAGCAAGTAGGCTTCGAGATCACTCGCAAGGATGAGAGGTAGAACCAGCGACTAACTCTGCACTCAAGAAAAAAGTGCAGCAATAGTAGTATGAGTACAACTCTAGTACTGGTAAGCATCATAGACCGACATCTATTAGTTTCCATATACAAAAGAAAGCAACTAACAGGTAGACAGATAAGCAATCAAGTACAGTCCATAAACAGTCTCAGGTATAAGATCAGTCAAAAGTACAAAATCAGTCAATATATGAGATAATCCAAATGTATAAGATGTTATGTACACATTCAAGGATAAATGAGTGAATGTATATGCAATGCACTGGCCAACTTTCTAATACGTACACACATGCTAAAGGCAGTGCCTCATAGTTATGTCCTATGGGGGACCCGTAAAGTCCATGTACCTCTCATACCGGCAAATGACCTCGGGCACAAGCATGCTTTCGTTCCAGTAAATGAACTCGGATCACGAGCACTCATCTCCACTCCGGTAACAACCTCGGATCACAGACTCTCATCTCTATTTTATGCTCTCCAGCAGAGACCATGGAGGCTACTCTCTCTTACTTATCATCATTTCCAGTCACGGTTGTTATCAAATCATCATATATAATAAGCATGCATGCCATGCATGATGTCAACATCAACAATAAATCATATGAAATATCATCAGTCACTTGTCATGAGGTACACATCACAATATATATCATTTTCATATTCCTTCCTTTTTGGATGATAAGTGAGATATCAAGAGAGAGATGAATGTAAACACAAGTCAATGATATAGTAAAATGCTGACGAGCCCACATAATAGCTGATAATACCAACCTAATTGGATTTCGCCACCACACCATGCCCGAAGGCCTATAATTCTTTCCCCGTCAATCACCAATATTTACATAAGCTTCGCTAATCAGAGTCTAACCAAAAGATAAGCAGTAACCGACCTCAAGGCCGAGCAGGTGCCATAAACTATCTAACTTGAGGTTTCCCTTTACGAATTGCCTCCGAACAGTCAAAGTCTATTAGATTGTTATTCTACATTAGAATCTGAGACTAACAAGACCCAAATTGATATAATACTATTCAAAATTGAAAATGACCTTTAAAAAGAAAATTCGGGCCCACAAGGGCAAAAATTGGAAATTTAAGTTTGAAACGGTTAACCCAAAACATAGGAATTCCACTTATTATAATCACAAACTAGTACAAATTTAGCATTAATTTCATCATCAATCGAAAATTCCCAAAATTAGAGAAAAACCCCAGTTCCCATAACCAAGATTCTTTGAGATAAAAGGAAGATTCAAGTTTAGGGACTAATTGCCCATTGATTAGATGGTTAGTAATCAAGAAATTTCCCAACAAAACTCATTTGGATTGAATAAGATTCACAAAAATCATCTTAGGTTACTTTATGACCCAATTTTTCCCAACTACTTCATGATATTTATCATAAATTCCATACTTAAAACATATTAAAATCACAAAGAGAGCATATGGAACTTATCCCAAAGAAGAATTCCCCAAAAGCTCCACAAAATCGCCCACAATCTCTCTCTAGGTTTCAAATTTTGTGAATGGAAGAAATGGCTTCGAAATGGGGAATTTAAGTTCTGATTTTCAGTGATCCCGCATCTGTGGACAAATCCCTAGCAGATCTAGAACCGCGCCTGCGAAAAATATTCCGCAAGTGCGAACCCACATAAAATATCACAATTTCACAGGTGCGGTGGAACTTCCGCGGAAGCGGTCCTGCGCCTGCGGACTATACTCTGCTGGTACGGACCGTCCTGAACTCATACTATCTCACACCTGCGGACCAAGCCTCGTATAAGAGGCCCGCAGGTGCAGCACACCATAACCAGATAAAAGCTATTTTTTTCACTAACTTCAACCAAAACCTGATACTTATCTGAGACCTTTTGGATGCAAATCAAAAATGCATACCAATGTAAAAACACTATACAATCTCACCCATGCCCTCGAAATTCCCAACGGAGGTAATCTTGACCCGGTCAACGCCCAAAATAAGATTCTAACCAAAGGACCAAAATACACCCGAGTGCCTTGGGAACCATACCAATCATCCCACCAAGTTATAATCAACTCTCCGGACCTCTTGAAATTGATGAAAATCCCAAAAAGGTTCGTATACATAAAAGTCAACTTTTGGTCAATCATTTTACACTTTAAGCCTCTAATTTCCTCAAAACCAATCCTGATCACCTCGGAAACTACACTACCCATCCAAGAGTGAGAGAAAGGGTCAAAGGGGCAAAAGAGTAAAAATGCCTGTCGTTACATAAATAATATATAGTTAAGTTTTTTTGAAATCATGAAATTTACTATTAATTAGTAGAATCACCTGTTAAATTCAGAAGATATGGCACCTAGCGATTTTCAGGTCTGGTTTGTCAGTTCGATCAACACCCTTTTTCTTGTAGTTAAAGTAAATGATGTGTGCGGAAGTAAGTATGTAAATGACGTAAAGAAAATAGAAAAGAACAATAAATATAGTAAAAAATTGTAGTTTTTCATGAGAGCTCAACAATGGTATTAAGATTACAAGTTAGAATGACAAATCTCCTTCCTGCACATGGAAGGTATATTTATGGGACAAGGCTAAGGCTTTTCGACACCATAAAATTACAAGTGCATAGTGAGAAGTGACTATTCCCCAGTGTAAACTCCTACCGAACAGTGATTCAAGACGGGCACTAGGCTCGAGGTCAATTGACGTTTGGATAGAGAGAAGTTGAGAATGCATTCAACCTGGAAAGAAGTCGTGACTTAGGGAAAAGATCTCATGAAAACAGGTCCACAGGTAGCCCAACCTCGAAATAGCTCAGACTATGCTGACAAAACCTCAATTGTTGATACACCGGGGACGATAATTCAAGGATGCAATTGGGGCATGCTCAAGATTATCTTTTTAGCTCCGGATCTAGCTGAGTCAGAACTTTCACGTGTCAGATCCCAGTTGGTCCACCTATAAAGACCGAATTTAACCCCATATAGATAGTCCACCACTTTTAAGATACCCGGTGCAATTCATCCGTGAAGTGTAAGAGTTTCAAATTTCTCAGAAGCATTTTTCTCCAATGTTTTATTCCGTAATTCTTCCCTCAACCTCTTTTTTCTTCATTCGCGCTTGCTTGTCCTACTTTCGTGATCTTCCTCCATGTTTTGTTATGTTAAACATGGAAAGATACAAGCCGCTTCTGCAGGGCAATATGATTGACTTGGCAGTTTTCCAGATGTCCTGGGCTGAGAGCTTGGAATGGTCCAAGAAATTAGGTGAACTGAGCTCTGAGTCACCGACCTCAGAGTTGGGGCTAGTCGCGATATCTGATGTTCATTCGGCTATTGACAGTTCTGGACCTTTCTCATAGATAGCTGGCTATGGGTTGTATGTACTATGGGGCTACTCCTCGCCCTTAAAATATGTGATTGAAGTCCTTTCTTTCCCTTTCGATTCTTATTCGTATTCTATTTGTGTTCGACTTATTTATTCAAGTGATGACTCCAACACTTGACTACAATTAATTAAAATACTACGACAATACAAAAGATGCAAGTAAAGGAAACGAGGAGAGTGTAATATGCATTCAGAGACCATAGGGTTATGGTAACTAACAATCCTATTGAGTTATCCACAAAAATTAACTAATTAACTTATCTAGTTTATTGGTTCATGGGGTTACTAATGCTCATAAGAATCTTCCAAGTTCTTAGCCTATTCAAGTTAACTTAATATCTATATTCCAATAAATAGTCAATTGAAAACCCAATTATTGTTATTGTATATTAACTTAAAGTCGGTTTCCGAAATAAACTTCACATATCTGAGTTTTCCTCTAATTGGGCATGACGTAAATACATATATCTGAATATTAATTATCTTGTACAGAGAAAATGGAAACCTTCATAAACCCCTTCCCTACTCAAACAAGGAATACATTCACGAAAAAGGTAAATGTCACACCTCTACCGGGAGGCGTGACGGGCGCCGACCTTACGGCCGGAATGCCAGCTGAGCTAACCCGAACTAAATAGCACAATCACAACAATCACAGAACCATCCAGATAGAACCAGAGATAATATATATATGCATATGTACAATATCATATTACGCGCGCTGACAAGGCTGCCACTAAAAGATAACATAAGACAAATAGGCCTATTTAGCAAAACGTAACCCTTACTACTAACATTGACATACTGATAGGGTCTACGAGCCTCTAATAGTAGTAAACATAAACGTCATAACAAGTCGGGACCACACGTCCACCGACGAGTCCAAAATGCATTTACAAAATCCATAGTAACATAATATTATACCAAAATAAGCAAGCCTGGACGAATGGTGCTTGCGGATCCCGCTGGTGGTGCTCCTATCACGGTACTCCTTCTTTGAACCTGTCTTGACATGCAGCACGAGATGCAGTTCCAATGGAACAGTCAGTACAGAAAATATGTACTGAGTATGTAAGGCAGGATGAAATACGGTAATGAAACAAGACATAACTATAAGATAAGAAAAACGAAGGACATAATCTGAAAGCAGTTAATATGCAATGCATGATAAAATCATTTTTCATATGCAATATAGTGTGAGTGTGTGTGTGTATATATATATATATATATATATTGTACTGGCCTTAGTGGGACTCAGTAAGATATCGTACACCGCCCTTTTGGGACTCGGTAAATAAGCATCATGATCATCTTATTCTCCCGCATCCGGGGCACCCCGCGTCCGGGGAAACTTCATATCATCATCATAATCATAACGTACCCGGCCCTTTTCGGGACTCGGTAAACATACCCAACTGATCAGTGGTTGCACATGTACGTGTCGTACCCGGCCGACTATAGCGCAGCTCGGTAAGTAAAATAGTGCAAATAAATTATATATATAAATGCAAGCAGAGTTCAAGAAACAAACATGGGCCTTTCGGAGTGACGTAAGGTCGTGACCTCCGAATTAGTTATGGAATGTATATCGAGGCCAAAAGGACAATCAATAATAGTTATGACATCAATAAACAAGCATAACGATTATACGTGACATTTTGTGGAATTTAACAAGGGTCAAGGAATGCGCACTAACGGACTTTTAGTCATAATCAATAAGCTGTTTTAGAGAAAATCGTATAAAAAATACTTTTCCATAAATCGGTCAATCTCGTAAAACATGGATTTTTCTCAAAATCTAACTTTCTTATAAAAACGTATCCTTTCTTTGTAAAACTTCGGACAATTCGAATGGAGGAGCATGCACGCTAAATAGCTCTAAGACTCGTGCCAAGGAAATGAGGACAGCTAAACCTTACATGCTTGTCTCTACTGTCTTGCTAATCTGTCACGACCCAGACTACAGGCGATGACGGGTATCCGGGGCTAACCACTGAACACCGCTCATTCTATTACTCATCCGCTCTCATTCGCAATATATGCTCATAATTATAGAAAATCATTAACATTTGAAACATATTTACTTTTATAAACATGAGCCCTTCGGCTATCAAAATAGAAGATTATATATATATATATATATATATATATATATATTTATAAACATGAGCCCTTCGGCTATCAAAATAGAAGATTATATATATATATATATATATATATATATACATGCATATACATGAAAGATCGTGAGACCATACTACCCACACCGTATCTACGAGCCTCTACTAGAGTACTAGACATATGTTATATCCCGTGTTTTCGCCTATTCGAAAATTTTGAAATAATTGTGACTTGTATGTCATGAGTCAATATCTTGATCTTAATTAATATATCTATGTTGTTCATGGAAAAATATTGGCGCAAAGACATCGGAGAAGGCCAAGGGCAAAATTGGAATTTCGGAAATTAGTTTCGGGAATTACAAAATAAGATTTGAAGCTAATTGGGCTCAACAAAAATTAAGAGAAAAATGAGGCCCAAGGTGAGGGGGTGGCCGGCCAACAAGGCTTGGCCCAAGCCCATGTCACATGATCATCATGTGACTCTTTAATTAATTAAGAGAGTGTATATATATATGTGTTCATCCATAGAAGTTTCAAGACAAATTGAGAAGGAGAAAAACAAAGAACAAGAGCAAGAAAAAGAGAAGGCCACGGCCAAGAGAGAAAGAGAAAGGGAAAAGAAAAAAAAATCTCCAAGCCTTCAACTTTGATTCAAGAATTATAATTTTCTTGTATTCCTACTAAATTCAAGATTCTCTACAAGGTGGCATAATTATTGTGGCAAGAAAGTGACTTTGGTGGCAAGGAGAACTTATTGGAAAAAGGTAAGATTTCTATGTTTTCATGTTATGGAATAAGTATATATGTTATAAGGATTGGAATTAGAAAAGAATCATGGAGTTGTGATGCATGTGTGTGTGAAACCGTGTGTGTGTGTGTGGTAAATCATGGCCGTGAGCCATAGTGTAGTAAAGGGGAGATGAAATGGAATTTATTTAGTGCGTTAGTTGTGTCGTTGTGGCATTTACGACGTAAATGAATGTTTAACGAGTTGAGTTGGCATTGAAAATGGTTGCGGATTGTTATGGGGAATTATATGATTTTCATATAGTTTTTATATAATTGTGAAAGTAAGATTTTAAATGTAAATTATGGTTGTTGTTGATGAATTTAGAGAGGAAATAATGTAAGTAGGTAGTGTTGTCGTATTCGTTGAAGTTTCGGATAAAATATGGAATTGTTGAATATTGGACATAAGGCTTGAAATATTCTTGGTTTATGTTTGAATGATCTTAAATTAGTATGTGAACATGAAAGTATTGATATTGATTTATAAGTGCAAAGTTGGATTTGGAGTTGTTGCATTGTTTGAAAAAGAAGACTATTTTCGCTAGAATGCGGTTCTAGTCGATTGTTGATATTGTTGATCTCATTGTTGGTATGGTTGTTGTTATTTTGGCCGAGTTTGAATCTCGGGGATGTTGTAGATATAGGGGAGATGCTGCCCAAATTTTTACGGCAAGTATTGGTTAAGATTGGAATTTTAAGCCTTATGAATAGTAATTGGTAAATGTGACCATTTGTAGATTTTGGAGCAAACGGGATTTGAGTTTGAGCGAGCATAAAGCGCCCACAAGGTATGTAAAGTCTACCTTTTCTCCATTTGGCATGTCCTAGTCATACTAGGTTAAGATCGGAATCTCGGGGAAAATTCTGCTCTTGGAAATCCGAGTTTGATTTTAAGTGCTATTCATTCAGCGCGTTTGAACTATAATTTTTACATTTTGGTGAAAGAATGCTTAAACCTCCATAACTTCCGCAAATGTATCCGAATCGCTCCGAAACTTTCATAGATGACTTTAGGGATCCTAATGTTTGCAATTCATGTCCGCCGCCTCGACTTGATCTGAGGTGGGCCCGCCAGTCCCGAGAATTCCCTTATTTGGTTTGTTTGCCTCATTTTCGTATGATATGAAAAGGAAACGTTTGCCTATGACTCCAAAGTCCGTTTGAAATGCCCTATAATGTTATTTGAACGTTCTTCATTATGAATGATACTAAATTTTCCGAGAATAACCTACGAGGTATTTTTTTTGAAAAATTGATAACTTGAAAGTCCGCGACTTTTGTATATTAATTCCGACGTTAGTAAATATATTTGGTCATCGGATTTTGGAAGGTAACTTAATTATTGGTTTGCTCATATGCATGTGATTTTGATACATGATTATGATTTCCAAAGTTCGGTTTGATATGTTACCGAGTGGCATGCAAAAGGAGATGTGATTGGACTATGGTCCTAATATGTAAATAATGGTTCGTTCTGATTAATTTATTAAATGTTGGTTAATGTCTATGTCGTATATGATTTATGAATGTTTTACATTGTATATGACTCCTACGATTCTGCTCGTGCACATTATGGTTACTTCCTTCGCCGAGTCCCGGGCCGGTTATTATCGTGCGCACAATCCGAAGTATGATGAGACTCCGAAGTATGATGAGCGTCTGAAATATGATCTCGATTCGATATATGTTATGATACGACGTATGACGAGTCGAAATATGATATGGCTCTGAAATGTGATATGATTTTGAAACATGATACGATTTGGAGGAGATGTTCGGAGAATATACAAAAACTTCCGAAGTATGATGAGTTGTGGCGCCCAAGGCAGGAGGGGCGACCACGTTCCGTCCGCCGGGTCCCATTATGGACCACATATGACATATGTTTTTGATATATATGATTTATGTTCATAAAGTAAGCATGCTAACCCTCTGATTATTACACTTGTTCGTTGTGCTTTGTATATGATTTTCGGTAAGTGATATGCGTATGATGTACTCTGATTATGATGAGCGATGATACAATACTCTGATTGTGATACGATTTGGCTTATTGACATATGTATATGCATGACAAGCAGTTCAAGAAACAAATTATGTTTTCCGATTTCTATACTTATTTCTATAACCCTCATTCCGATTTTGATTCTGTTTAATGTACTTCCTACTTTACATACTCAGTACACATTCCGTACTGACCCCCTTTCTTCGGGGGCTGCGTTTCATGCCGCGCGTGCACGGTACTCGCTTGGTGAGCCGTTAGCTTAGGACTCCTAATCGCCTATTTTGGAGTGCTCAACTTTGTCCGGAGCCCACGTTTGGTACGTACTCTTATTATGTCTATATATATATATATATACGTATGCTTATTCGGGACTTTGCGAGGCCCCGTCCCGTCATATGATTGTTATGACTCTTAGAGGCTCATGTAGACATGTACGTGGGTTGTGGGTAGCACTGTTTGGTTATGTTTGTGTTCTGTACTTTCCCAGATTGTATGTATAGTCTGTTTATATATATAGTTATGTATATGTATCACCGTGGTTGTTCTATATAAATATAAGTTCCTAATAAGTTACTAAGAACGGGTTGTGATTTGAAAAGGGTACGAGTGCCCAGCTCGGGCACTAGTCACGACCTACGGGGGTGGGTCGTGACAACATATGGACGGGACAGGATCCCGTCGTGCCCAAATCATGAATATATACATATGTACCAAAAGAATAACCAATGGCACCTCCGAAAAATGGAGTGCTCTCAAATCGACTACTAGCTCCTATGGATTGATGACACTGTCTCTGCACCTACTGTGGGCATGAACACAGCCAAGCGTCCAAAGAAAATGGACGTCGAGTACGAACATTGTACCGAGTATGTAAGGCATGAATGAAAGGAACATAACGAGAAAAAATCATAAGGCATAGATGGAGACATAACCTTTGTATGGATTCATTTTATACATATATCATACGTAGTATATCATAGGGATCATCATAGCATATACGCAAGCGACATACCATACATGCACCATCATATCAATCATACATCATCGTATCGTTAACCCGTGTCCAGGTAACCATCGTATGCAGCCCACTAGTGGTGTCATGCCCGGCCCTCTAGGCTCGGTGTAAATATAGGAGCCCGTTTTAGCGGTGACATGCCCGGCCATCTAGGCACGGTGTAACCATATGCAGCCCGCCGTAGCGGTGACATGCCCGGCCAATTAGGCGCGGTGGAATCACATCGTCATACATATCATAGACTCATCATTATTAATCATCTCGTAAGAATATCATGGCTCTATCATAATTTAATATCATTATACATTTATCATCAAAACATACATTTGAACTTTGGGGCAACTATAGTCGTGTCGGGGTGACATAAGGTCGTGGACCCCGATTACGTTATGGAGTAATCATAAGATTATATCTCACCTTGGAAGGACTACATTTTTAAGGTGAGTGTACATGAGGAAAACATCAATGAATCGTAGTCAACATCATTAACTTTTGTTATAGCCCGTATTTTGCACGTCTGGATATTTCAAAGTCGTCGTGGAAAGTTAAGGGCGAGACCATTTTAAAAAATTATTTTAATGCACAAGTGGTTATGAATGTTGCTTATGAACATTACTAGTATGGAAATATTGTGACAGGCTAAGGGCAAAAAGAAAAATTCGCAAAATGAGCCGTGGAAATAATGTGAAAGGCCAGGGGCAAAATGGTAATATTGAGAAAAGTTGAGGGGTAAAATGGTAATTTTACACAAGTTTCTTGAAGGCTCCAAAAAGGCCATGTTGGCCATGTGACAAAAAAAAAAAAAAAAGAAGAATGAATGAAGGATGAAAAATGATGACTAACAAGTCATCTTTTTAATTAAATTAAAGAAATTTCTAGAGAGGGGCATGTGCCCCTCACATGCTTGGAGACTTATGTATATATATATGAATGAATTCATCTTCTAATTCAAGAAAACAAAACAAGAGAAGAGAGAAAGAAGAGAAAGAGGCTCACGGCCATAGAGAGAAAGAGGAGGAAAAGAAGAAAAATTTCCAAGCCTTCAACTTTGATCCAAAAATTATAATTTTCTTGCATTCCTACTCAATTCAAGATTTTCTACAAAGTGGTATAATTATTTTGGCAAGAAAGTGACTTTGGTGGCAAGGAGAATTTATTGGAAAAGGTAAGAATTTTATGTTTTTATTGTGTTATGAAGGTTTGTTTGTGTTGTAGTATATAGGAATGAGTAGAAACTATGGAAATATGGAAGTTTGCAAGGTGGGTATATATATATAGGTGGCCGTGTGGTGCTATATGTTGGGGAGGATATGAAATTGTTGTATTTAGCATGTTAATTGTGTTGTTGTAGCTTTGTGATGAAAATGGAAGGTTAATGGTTCAAGTTGGCACGAAAATCCATTGTTAAGTTGTTGTGGGAAATCATATGATTTTATTCTAGTTTATGCAACATGGAAATGAAATTGTTAAGATGCAAATTAGGATGATTGTTGATGAAATTAGAAGATGGAAACATGCTACGAATATGTATGTTAAAGATTAAAAGTTTTGGATGCATTATGGCTTTGGTGGAAAGTTTGTATATTTTGTATATTTTGTGAATATTTTGTAGAAATGATATGAAATGTTTCGGATTGTATTTGAATGGTTCTCGATTAGTAAATAAATGAGAACGTTGACATGAAGTTGGAAGTGTGAGGTTGGAATGGGAGTTATTGCATAATGTAGAAAAAGAAGAATCTTTATGCTAGAATGTATTTTGTTGTGATTCTTGATGTTGTTGGTGTTACTTTGGGTATTGTGTTGTCGAATTTAGCCGAGTTGTATTCTCGGGGATCGTATATTTACGGGGAGATGCTTTTCGAAATTTTGGCGGAACATAAGTGGATTTACTTGAGAAATTAAGACAAGTGTTGATTCAAGATTAAATTCCTAAAGGCTTATAATCAATGTTTGGTATTTGTGACCAATTGTAGATTTTGAAGCATTTGGGACTTGAATTTGGAGAAGCTTAAGAAGCGAAGAAAAGGTATGTAAGGCTTACCCTTTCATTCTCTTGGCATGTCCTAGATGTGATAGGTTATGATTGGAACCTCGGAGATGATTCTACTCTTAGAAATCCGAGCTTAAATTTGATCCTTTTTCATTCAATGGAATTGAATTAGATGCTTTATGTTTTGTTGGAAAAAATAACTTAAACATCTTTAACTTTCACAAATGGAACCAAACTACTTTAAACCTTCACGGTGGTTCCATAAAGCTTAACGTCCGTAATTTCCGTACGCCACCTCGATTGATCCGAGGTGGGCCCACGACTCGAGACCCAATCGTATTGCTCTATTTGGCCGATTTTCGTACAATAATTAAGGGTAAACTTTGGCTATCATTCCGAGTTTGTTATGATTCGTATGTATTCTCTTGGTATAAGTATACGAAAATTCGATCCAAGTGTTTTGCTTTGACTATTCGATTAAATATTCCGATATAAGTATTTCGATATAACGTAAGTATTTTGATACAAGTTTTGATATAAGCATTTTGATATGAATATTTTGATATATTTTGACATTAGATATGATTCGACATGAATATTCCGATATAAGTATTACGATGTAAAAGTATTTTGATTTGGAATATGTAAGTATTAGATATAAGGATTTTGATCTGATATGTGATCGATATAAGGATCCGTTATGAATAATTTGCTACGAACATTCGATAGGAATATCTTCGTAACTACGATGTTTTGGTTGTCGACTACGACGGGGAGTTGATTGTTCTATTGAGTCTTCGGATGTTGGTAAGTGTGTGTGTGCTTAGCAGATTCCGGATATGTGTGCATATGGTTTCGGATTTCGGTATGTGTGTATGTGTATATGTGTATGTGCATGTGTATGTGTGATATTGACTATTCGGATACTTGGTCCCGGCCAGGACATGTGTGCGCATTCCATTGTCCGCATTGTTACTTGACCCACCCAGAGGGACGAGACATGTTATATGATAACGGATTCTTGGACCGGATCCCTCTACCAGTGTATGTGTGATATTGTCCACGATACTTCACCGGCGTGACATGACACGTTACATTCTTGGCCGCGGTATGTGTGTGTGTGTTATGACTATTCACCGAGTATTTGGCAGCGGTATGTGTGTGATGATTTGTGTATATGTGATTTTGACGGTCACGGATTATGATCGACGGGTTACAAGCATGGGTCCGTTATCATATGATATGTTGATTATCTAGTTGTGCAACGAACCCCTTATGTATGATTTGGATGTCGGATGTAAGTACGTTGGTATTCGTATTATGATGCGTTGATACACTTTACTTCGTTTTACGTATTTTTACGGAATACTGCAGTATATTCACTCGGATGACTTATCTTTCTTCGTACCTTTCATGTCCTATGACATCGGCGGTATTCCCGTATGATTAGCGACCATTACAGAAGATGTTCGGTATTCCGGATTTGTACCCGCGGCTCACTTTGCTCCTGGAGTGTTGCCGAGTCAGAGTTTGTATGATATGCTTTCATGGATGTACATACTTTGCGGAGACATATCGTGGGTATTCTTTGTCGGGGGGAGGGCTCCAACAGCCGGCGTGTCATTTTGTGTTATGATACGAAGTCTATATGTTCTGATTTTTGTATGATTTGAAAGCAACGAAAAAGAATATTTAACCGAAAGTCGTAGTAAAATATCATCTTTATTAATTTAGAAAGAGAAAAGGGTTATGTATGTAAAAAATTGGCGGGTTCGCTCGGCTCTAGGTAACCAAAAATTTCACTGCCCATCACACCCTAATAAGGTTAGGGTGTGACATATAGCCATATACATATATATAGGCGAGCCGACAAGGCTGCCGCGGTGAATAAACCGCCCGAACATACCATACGTGCATATAACTGTACAGACATAACCACACCCACGTACATGTCTACGGAGCCTCTAACATACGAACGAGACCGAGAAGACGGGACGGGGGCCCCGCCGTACCCAAATAGTCATATATACAGAACATACATACAACAGAAAATATATACCAAAATATCAGCTCCGGATCAAAGGGAGCTCTCCAGACAGCAGACTGATAACTTAAACTGGCGGCGTACCGTGCGGCGCGTCTGTACCTGTGGGCATGTAACACAGCCCCCGAGAAGCAAGGGGGTCAGTACGAAGATGTACCGAGTATGTAAAGCGGAAACATAACATACATAATTAAAATATCCAGAGTCAGATATGTAAAATCGTAACAGACGGAAATACAGAAATAAAGCGGACAGAATCGGATTCGTAGCGGAGTCGAACTTGCGGATCGGACAAAATTATGGCGGAGTCGGACTTACGGAGCGTACGGACGAATCATATTATGTCGGATTTAGGAAAGGTAGCCGACGGAGGCACAATGCGGACGGAGATACGGAAGTGTGACGCGCGGACTCGGACAAAACCGTATCTCAAATATATGTCGTACGGGGAGTCGAGTCCGAATCGTACATCTAATCGTAACGAACGTAATTATGCATGCGAGTCATAATCATATGCGAACGTACATATCAAATATCGAGATCATAATCAAATACGAGACGTGATCCCCGACCCTTTAGTAAGGGGACGCGGTATAACCCGCCCTCGTAGTACGGGACGCGGTGGACGTACAGAATCGGATCAAATGCCATCACCGGCCGCCATCCCCATAATATCACATAATCGAATCATATCGAGATCGTACGATACGTACGGATCCCGCCCGCACATCCGAGGGACGCGGTGAACAATGCGGTGAAGTGCACGAATTACGGAACTCGGCCGGCGCGGTGAAGGAAGCATTGAGGCATCCACGAACGGACAAATGAGAAACCATATGCATACGGACCGACATACGGACTTAATAAACTAAAATAGTTCGAAAAACGGGGTCAAATCGAGTAATCGGATTATATCGGGAACGAGTGTCCGGAATCGTTTTCGATATCAGAATAATGTCACGATTCAGAAAGATAGACATAATACTTATTAGTTAGCGGACGGAAACATAATTTAGAGTTATTTATGAAAAACGGACAGAAACAGAACAATTTGAGCTATACCGGGAGTTTCAGGGTTTTGTGGGCCCACCTCGGACCCAACCATAGTAAAATACCTAAATCATGGATAATAAACCTTAGGGAGTCGTCCATAACCATCTTAGAGTGTTTCGACTCCACTTATGGAAGTTACATACGTATAGGTCAATTTTAGAAGAAAATGGTTCAATCTTGCGACGGATTTTGCGCTAATTTCAATCTCGAAGTGAGAGAAGCAAAAGTGTCATCGAGGCTCGTTGTCAAGCCTGTTAGACTCAGAACATGCCAAAGAAGGATAGGGAAGGCTTTACATACCTGAACTGCGCCTTACGCTCCTCAAATCTCAATTCCCGTTTCGTCCAAAAACTGCAAATGGTCATTCTTACCAATTACTATTCATGCAAGTTAACATTTCAATCTTGGGGTTATACTTGGCTACCGAAATTCCGGCAGCACCTCCCCTATAAATATGACACCCCCGAGATTCAACTCGGCTTAATATATCAATAACAACAACCCAACAACCCAACAATAACGACAAGTATTACAAAATGCACAATATGGCACAACTAGCCATTTTTCCGACATAACACAAAAATTTCCGTTTCCAACTTCATATTTCCAATTCAATCTCAACATATTAATCAAGACCATCACAATCCTATTCGGGAACATATTATAACAGTTCTACCACGTATACACAAGATATACATAAAATGTACAAAGCATACAAACTTTCCACCAAAACCACAATTTATCCAACTCCCCCAATCTTTAACATACAAGTTCATAACACATTTCCATCATCCAAATTCATCAACCTTAATCATATTCTACGCCTTGAACACTTCATTCCCATCATTTCATAAATTCATACTAAATCAACATAAACTTCCACATTCCATTTTCATACAAACTTACATCATTTTTCCTATACTTACAATACAAGGATCATAACTACACAACTAACATATCAAGCAAAGCAATTCATCTTCATTTCAACTTTCCCATGGCTCACGGCCAACATCCATATTCCTACCTTCAACCTAATTCATTCCACTTCCATTTCCAACATGAATTACATCATAAACACACTAGATTACAACATAAAATTCAACACATCTCATTTGTACAAACACACACACATACGGCCCTATACATGCATGAACACCTACCATGCAAACTTCCATATTTTCATAGTTTCTTCTCACTTCTACATACCACAACATAAAGCAAACTTCATAACATAAGAAAATGAATTGATTCTTACCTTTTCTTCAAGTTCTTCACTTGCCACCAAAACTACTTTCTTGCCAAAATAATTATATCACTTTGTAGAGTCTCTTGCACTTAGTAATAATTCCACAAGAAATGAATTTTGAACCAAAGGATTTGGCTCCAAGAATTTTCTCTTCTTTCTTTTCTCTCTTCTTTCTCTAGCCGTGAGCTCTCTTTCTTTTTCTCTTGATTTTTCTTTTGTTTTCTTGAACATTCTAAGGCTAAGAATCCCTTAATATAATTAATCACATGGATTAATTCCATGGATTTGGGTTTTTTTTTTCTCTTGGCAGTTGGGCCTATCTATTTGGGCCTCATTTCCTTATTTTTTTTTTCCAAGCCCAATTCATCATAACTCTTATTTTGTAATTCCCGAAATAAATTTCCAAAATTCCAATTTTGCCCTTAGGCCTTTTCCGGTGTTTCCACATTCAAGCTTCCATATCCGCCACACACCTACTAAGAAAAATCCAAACATGGCCTCCTTTCTCATAAATCTCAATTATTGCGAATTTTCCGATTATGCAAAAAGGCGGGATATAACAGATTCTAGCATGGATTAATGATTAGGAAGGGAAAGTAAAGAATTCTAAGGCCAAAGATCTTACTTCTATGAAGAATTTGGTCAAAAGCTCTCAAATTCGCCCCCAAGATGCTAAAGAAATGAAGTAATTAAGTGATAAGGTTTTTGGGGTTTTAACTTAAGAGAGAAGATAAAAAATCTGCCCGTCGATGACTATGGCAATCATAGGAACAGCTGCGGTGCACGCGCTAGGAACTCACCCGTGGCCTCGGATTTCCCAATGGAAGTCTATTTGACCAAGTCAACTCCCAATGGCCTAAAGTCAACTTTCCAACCAAAGTCCCAAAATGCTTCCAAATGCATTAGGAATTGAACCAAGCTTCCCACTAAGTCATAAACGATCATCTGGACCTCTCGGAATTGATGAATTTTCTTAAAAGGTCCATTTACCCAAAAGTCAACCATTGGTCAAACGCTTTTCACTTAAAGACTCAAATTTTCAAAAGTCACACTAGAACTCACCCGATGACCTTAAAAATCATGTCACACATCCCCGCAGTCATAATCGTAACTCATAGGGCTTAAGGAAGGGTCAACGGGGATAAATGGGACATAAACGCTATAACGACTGATCGGGTCATTATATCAGATACCAATTAAACAACCGTTTGTCCCCGAACAAAGAAAGAAAGCATGAAGGCTAACGGTAGCCAAGGAATCATTATAATAACAACACGGAAGCCTCTACGCACGCAGTATGCCAAAATCACTGCCCGCTCACCTTGTCAGTCAACACTTCCTCCAACTTAGTTAAAAGACCCAATTTCCATATTACCATACTCATAATACTCTCACAAATAATCCCCCAATAAAAGATCTGCTTTACCAGAATTCGTTGATTTAACATAACCATACCTCTGCAGGCGATCAATCGGTCCCACAAACATTCCTCAAAACAACACAAACCTTTAGACAAAAACACAATCATAGCCTATTCTGAACCGGTAAAATACTCTAATTCCACCAACATTTCTTTCACCCTTCTAAAGCCCATTTTTGTACCATAATTTCTTAAAAAGAGATAAACAAAAGCCCAAAGCCATAACTTGCTCTTTCCAGAAAAGAATTCTTGCTTTGTCGAAGCACTCTAAGCAATTCCATCAACTGATCTTACTCATGGCAGACTTCGGTAGTTCCAAGTCTTCTTAAATCTTCAAATCACAATACTTGAAAGCATACCCGCTGAATATCTCACCGAGCCAAGTCCGTAGGAAAGCATCTGATCACTCTAAAGACCTCTCACAACCATACTACCTCCTCAAATCATTATCAAGCCCCGACATAAATTGTTATAACTGTCTGAATAATTGACCCCGGTAAGATATCATCAAGTCCACTCGCAAACCCTGGTAAAGCTCCGTAAACCTATCATACTTCAAATCTAAACTGGAACTCATCGAATCTGTGAAGGTGATTTACTGGGAATGTTACATCCCGTCTTTTTGCATACTCGAAAAATTCGAGATAATTGTGATTTACGAGAAAGAAGGCTATGTTTGGATTTTTTCTTGATGTTGGTATGCCGGTTATGGAAGTTTGAATGTGAAAACACCGGAGAAGGCCTAAGGGCAAATTTGGAATTTTGGAAATTAGTTTCGGAAATTACAAAATGAGATTTTAGTCAATTGGGCTCAAATGAAAAATGAAAAATGAGGCCCAATTTTTGGAGAAGGTGGCCGGCCATGTATAGGCCCAAGACCACCCAATTAATAATTTTGTCATGTGCCAAGCATGTGATTTATTAAGGGACTAATATATCTATGTGTTCCTCTCTAGAGAATTCAAGAAAAATCAAAAGAAATCAAGAAAAAGAGAGAAAAGGAGCACGGCTAAAGGAAAAAAAAAAAGAGAAAGAAAAGAAGAAAAATTCTTGGAGCCTTGGGCTTGATTCAAAAGTTTGGTTCTTGTTGGATTCATACTAAGTTTATGGTGCTCTTCAAGTTGGCATAATTATTTTGGCAAGAAAGAGTTTCTTTTGGCAAGAAGAAATTGTTGGAAAAAGGTAAGATTTCTATGTTCTTGAATTATGAAATGAATTTGTATGTTATAATCATTGGAATTGGGTGAAGATCATGGAATTGTGTTTGTATGTGTGTGTGCCGTGTGGTGTGTGTGAATATATAGCCGTGTGTATGTGTGTGTGGCGTATGACTATGGTAGATTGGATTTTGTGTTGTATTCTAGTTATGGTTAGGATGGAATTCATGTTGGAAATGAAAATCGAATGAATTGATGGAAGTTGGAAATGATGGAATGTAGCCGTGTGTGTGGTGCTTGGTATGAAATGAAAGTTAATTAAATTATTTAGTATGTCAATTGTGTTGTTGAAGTCTTATGATGAAGATGGAAGAATAATGGTTTAAGTTAACTTGAAGAATTGGTTGTTAAGTTGTTGTCGGAAAGTATGCGATTTTGTATAGTTTATGTAATCATGAGAATGATGTTGTAAGATGCAAATTATGATAGTTGCTAATGGAATTGGAAGTTAAAAGTATGCCATGGAAGTTTATGTTGAAGTTGGAGGTTTTGAATGGATTATGAATTTGGTGGACAATTTGTATATTTTGTATATTATGTGAATATTTCGTAAAATGATATGGAATGTTTCCGAAATGATCTTGTTGGGTTGATTAATATGAAAATATCAATGTTGGATTGAAAGTGTGAAGTTAGAATTTAAATTATTGCGTTATGTTAGAAAAATGGCCAATTGTGTCATATTGCATACTTTGGTAATACTTGTTGTTCTTTGTTGGTTCGTTGGTGTGGTTGTTGGTTATTGACGAGCTAAGTCTCGGGGATGTCATATTTATAGGGGAAGTGCTTTGCCGAAATTTCGGTAGCCAAGTATAACCCCAAGATTGAAATATTAGTTTGCATGAATAGTAAGCTGGTAAGGATGACCATTTGCGGTTTTGGACGAAACGGAAGCGAGATTTGAGGAGCGTAAGGCGCAATCCGGGTATGTAAAGCCTTGCCCTTCCTTCTTTGGCATGTTCGAGTATGCTAGGCTTGAAAACGAGCCTCAATCACATTTACGCTTCTCACACTTCGAGATTGAAAATCGCATAAAACCATTAATAAGATTGAATTGTCACTTTACCTTTTGTCGCCAAAGTTGCCTATATGTGCCTAACTTCCACAAATGGAGTCGAAACACTTTAAGATGATTATGGACGACTCCCTAAGGCTTATTATCCGTAATTTACGCACTTTATTATGGTTGGGTCCGAGGTGGGCCCACAATACCCTGATACTCCCGGTAGGGTTCAAATCGATCCGTTTCGTCGATTTTCATAAGTAACTCTTAATTATGTTACGTCACGCTACCTAATAAGTATTATGGCTTGTCTTCACGAATACGAATATTATTCCGATCTGCGGAACGATTACGAATACTACGTTACGATATGATCCGTCCATTCTGATCTGACTTATCTTCTGAACTACTTCAGTTTGGTTACGTCTGTATGTCGGTCTGTATGTGTATGGTTTCTCATGGATCTGTTCGTGGATGTCCCAATGCTTCCTTCACTGCGCCCGGGCCAGGTTCTGTGATTCGTGCACCTCACTGCATTGTTCACCGCGTCCCTCGGATTGTGCGGGCCGGGTTACGTCGTATACGATATGACCCGATGATGGTCGATTATGTGATATTATGGGGATGGCGGCCGGGATGGCATTTGATCCGATTACTGTCGTCCACCGCGTCCCGTACTACGAGGGCGGGTTGATTTACCGCGTCCCTTATTGAAGGGCGGGATCCGTCCGTATGTGAAAGAAATCGATATGTCCGTACGTATGTGATTATGACTACGCATGCATGATTACGCATCCGTTCGATTACGTACGTACGATAGGGATTATGGACGCCCATCGGTCACATTTCTACAAATACGATTTGGACTACGATTACGTCGACACAATTACGTGCGTCGATCGATTCGATTAAATACGCCACACATTGAGATACGATTAAATACCGAGAATCGCCATACGCTCCGTAAGTTTGATTCGGCTTATGACTCCGTCTGTCCGCTCTATTTCTGTACTTCTGTCCGCTACGATTTTACATATCTGACTCTGGCTATTTTAATCATATATGTTATATTTCGCTTTGCATACTCGGTACATCTTCGTACTGACCCCCTGGCTTCGCGGGGGCTGTGTTACATGCCCACAGGTACGGACGCACAGCGTGATCCGCCTCCGGTGTAGGACTTCAGTCTGCTGTTCAGGAGCTCCCTTTTGATCCGGAGCTGATATTTTTGGTATATATATTTTCTGTTGTTCTTATGTTCTGTATATATGTGACTATTTGGGTACGGCGGGGCCCTGTCCCGTCTTCTGATTCTGTTCTGTATGTTAGAGGTCTGCAGACATATCTGTGAGGTGTGGGTTGTCACTGGTCTGGTACGTATGTGTGAGTTGCAACTACATCGACATAATAGCCCTAACGGCCTTTGTACGGGTTTTTGTATGTATATATGTATGTTCGCGCAATGTATGTTATGTACGTATGGATTTATGTATGTACGGCGCATTAGCTATCCCGTGCGTCGGATCCGTTAGGTAGGTGCGTACGGGTGTCCAAGTAGGACACCGATCCACGGCCCACGGGTTGGGTCGTGACAGGGAACCCATAAGTCCTCCTAGAGATATGAACATAGTCCATCAAGTTCTAATCAAACAATACTGACCCGAAATGAATGCACAACCCCTGAATATCACTAATAACGACTCAAACTGTCCAAATTTCCAAAACCAATCACAGTCCTACCACGTATCTGTGGCGGCCAGTTCTAATCTTATCCTCATGAATAATAAATCATTTATGTTGCTCTCAACTCTAAAAGCTGAATCATATCCAAGTTGTCAACCGAGTACCGAAGAACGAAGCCTTATGAATGCAACCTTCGAGTTTCTCAACCTTTACCCAATACGCACATCTGGTACAACTTGAACATCTCAATGTTAAAAACCTGCAATGTTATATCCCGTATTTTTGTACATTGTGACATCCGAGATAATTACGATAAGTTAAGGACAAGATTATTCCGGGAGACGAAGTAGAGACTTTTAGTTGTTTTATAGGCATGAGTTGTGTATGATTTTATTGGCATGGAAGCATTAAGGAAACATTTGGGGTTGAATTTTATTTTTGGAAAGCTTTTATTTATGAAAAAGGAACAAAAAAAAAAAAATTATAAGGGGCCATGTGGCCGGCCACCTTGGGGTGGGCCATGGCCACATGGATGGCCATAATATGAAAATAAAAGATGACTTGTTCATCTTATTCTTCATCTTCCACACTTGAAGAAAAATCAAGAAACTTTGAGAAAGAGAGGAGGAGAGAAACGGCCAAGCATGGCAAAATTTGGCCATGAGATTTTGATGAAGGAAAATTATTTTCTTCCATGTTTTCTACTCTTTGGAAGGTGCTAAACAACATGGAACAATTGTTGGAACAAGAAAATCCTTGGTTCATGCAAGTTCTCAACCTTGGCCAAGTGAAGAACTAAGTGAAGAAAGGTGAGTTTTATCTTGTTTTTAGGTGTTATATATGGTTTATGTGTGTTGTAGTATGCTAAAAAGGATGAAATTCATGAAAAATTTGTATGTGGAGTTGAGGCCGAAAATGTGGTGTTTGGCCGTGGGTGTGTTGTTGTGTTGTGGTGATGGACTAAGCTCTATGTAACATGCCTAGTGTTGTTGTAGTGTGTTGGAATGGAAGAGAATCATTAATGTGTGTGTGTGTGGAGTTGGCCGAATATAGGCCAAGTTTCATAACAAAGAATGAATTAATTTTCTTTAGCATTTTGGTTGTTGTCGTTGTGAATTCTATGTCGAAAGAAGCAAGTTTAATGATTAAAATGGATGTTGTATGGTTGTGTACTGATTTGGAAGTTAGTGCGTCCTTAATGAAAATTTTGTTTGTATGAGAATGGCATTATTAATGTGTGGATTAGTGGCGTAATTATGAATTTGGAGGAAAAGAATGTATGTTGGATTGTTTTCGGGTTTGGAGAGGAATTCGGGTGAGTTGGAATGATATTTAGGTTGTTTTGAATATTGTGTGAATGGCTTAAAATGTTCTTGAATATTGTTTGTATGGATTCGGATTAATATTTGAATGTATAAGCGTTGATATTGGTTTGAATGTAAGTGATTAAGTTGAATAAATAGAATGTCGTCGAACATGTAGAAAAGAGCTATTAATGTTAGAATGTATTTGAAATTGATTATTGATGTCGTAGCTTGGTTGTTGGTTTGGTTATTGTTGAATTTGGCCGAGTTGAATTCTCGGGGTGTTGTATTCACGGAAATGTCTTTTCCCAAATTTCTGCAAAATTAAGTGCTAGTCGGAATTGAAGTTTAAGAATCTATGGCTAACGTTTGATATCAAATGATGTTATTGTAGATTTTGGAGAAGTCGTGACGAAATTTTGGATTGATTTAAGAAGCGAACGAGGTATGTGAAGCTTAACACTTCTTTCTTTGGCATGTCCTAGTGTTAATTAGGCTATGACACGAGCCTCGGGGTAACTCCACTCTCGAGATCCGAGCTTATACATGTATCTTATTTGCTTCTCAAAGTTCACTCTTTTAATGAAACCTAACTTGGGTTTTTATGTCTTTCATTTGATTGAATTTTAAAAGTTTTATAAATAATTTTACTACTAAAAGGTCCCGAACTTCAAACGCTCGTAACTTTTGCATACGAGCTCGGATCGCCCCGAAACCTAATAGGTAACTTCATAAGACACAACTTTCCCCTAACTCTCGTACTCAGGCTCGGATGAGATCAGCACCCGTCCGTGGGGCCCGTGGCTTTTCTACGTTTATCCTTAATGACCTTCGAGAAAGATTTGATACTACTTTCACCTTAACTTCCATATATGGATTTCTACTTATTTAATGAGTTTGTGATTATGATTTTATGCATATTATTGTCACTCACGACTCCGCTCGTGCATACGGTTAGTACTTCTTTCATCGGATCCCGGGCCGGTTATGTATCGTGCGCACTATGCTATCTTCCGGTGTGATGCTGTGTTACGGTTCACCGAGCTCTCCGCTAGAGGGCCGGGTTCCGTTTGGTGTGATGCTGTGTTATGGCGTTACGGTAGGCTATGATGTGTTATGGGGATATGTCGGGTACGGAGATATGAATTTTCTGGTGTGATGCTGTGGCGTGGCGCCAACGACAGGCGGGCGACCACCGTTCTAAGAGCCCTATGCATGATTTGTATTTTTTTTATGAGTAAGCATTATGATATTTTGAATATTGCATTTACTTTCTGTACTTCTGGTTTTGACTATGATCTTGTTTACTATATTTCATGCTTTGCATACTCAGTACATATTCCGTACTGACCCCCCCTTCTTCGAGGGCTGCGTTTCATGCCGCGCAGGTACAGATACTTATTTGGATAACCCTCCAGCTTAGGATTCCTGTTCAGCTGACTTGGAGCGCTCCCTTGTTCTGGAGCCTATACTTTGATCCAGCTTTTGTTATTATGTATATATATAGATGCATATGTTTATTCACGGGTACGGCGGGGCCCTGTCCCGTCATATGATTCTGTTATGACTCTTAGAGGTCGTAGACATATATGTGTGGGTTATGGGTATTCAACTTTGTTAGGTCGTGTAATGTGTAATTTGTGATTTGGACGTCCCCCATACTATGATAGCCTTATCGGCTTATTTGTGATATTACCTGTTGGATTATGATAACGGTATGTATATCTGTACATTTGTGATAGCTTTGGGGCGACGTTCCACTTTTCTGTAAATATTTGTAATTTGTTCACGGTATAAGCTACTCGTACGCTATTTCGGGTTAATGGGTGTGTACGGGTGCCCAGACCGGGCACTAGTCGCGGCCTACGGGGTTGGATCGTGACATGCAACCTCATATCATAATCCCCTAACCACCGATGCTCCCATTATAACACCTCAATGTGGCTATCACCATCTTGAAAGCATCAAATCTCCCCATCTCTTGTGCCAACCTAGCACAACTATCTCCAAGTCCTTAATATCCAAATGTATTCATCTAAGATATCCAGTCAATATCACTCAGGACATAAAACACTGTCTATGAATATGGTCCCATCTCGAGGATATAACTCTAGTCCTCATATAATAGGAATTTCCACAAATCCTTTATTTTAAAGCACAATAACACATCCACTGTAGAGTGTTACAAAACTATCCAATAGTTCTAATGACCCGTTTAGTCGTTATCATAATTTCGACAGATTTGTAACTTTGACATCCTGGACTTGTTCGATTCATTATGTGTTCCCGATGAACATCTAGGCAAACTAGACCTGTCATGTGAGTAGGAATTAAAATATCAAATTTCGTCTCTTGGAGCCAATTAGACAGCCCCAGCGGTAGGTTGACTGCCATAGCGGTCATGCCTCAGCGACCCATGCCCCGCTGAAACGAAGGCGGGAAAGATTTCTTTAGACTACCTTTGCAATCTCGATGCCACTGAAGCGATGTCGCTAAAGCGGTAGCCCGACCGCTGAAGCGTTAGAAGACTAATGGTTGACCTATTTAAAGCCCAATATGGATTTGGCCTAATATTTCATTTCCCCAAAGCTGCAGTCGCCACTTGAGGATATTCCAGCCCTAGAGACTTGAATATTCCAGCCCTCATTTCATCTTCCTTTAATTCTCTCTTTCTTCGTGCACTATTTATGGTTATGGTAAAGCATTAAATGAAGGTTCTTTCTGAAAATTCTTAAGATACTATTGGGTAAAAGTGGTATTGTTGACCTAGAGTTATTAATAACTCAAAGATGGCTTATTGATTGCAATACCTAGATTAATAACAAGTTCTAAGCCTAAATCCTTTCTATTTCTCAAATGAGTTAACTTGTTAGGTTTTAATAATGAGGAATGTGATTTAGTGAGGTAAGTTTGACTTAGGTAAGGCTTGACTTCGGTAAAAAGAGGTGGAATAGCAATAATCAAGAATCTAGAAGGATTATTTGTGAAATGGCGATTTTAGCCCTATGACCCCAAATTCCTAAATTGTTGCTCACTTGAATTTATCCATCGTTCCTAGATCTCTTGGATCTACAATTTTCCTACAAGATGGTAGATGGAGTCCAAGTGGATGTTCACACACCTGTTCGTCCTTGAGGTAGGTTACAACTTTCCTTTCTTGGTAGACTCCGGTTAAACTTTCATATACGAGTGCTAGATGAAACGGAGAATGCATGTATAGGATTTTAGAGATTGGGATGGATACTTTAGATTGATGACGTATAAGAAATAGCGGTTATTATGTATCAATAATATAGTTGTAGATTTATGATTACCTTATGGTAAGACTTCGATTAGCGAAGCGTATGTTGAGATGATATTGTCAGAGAGTGCATATAAACCTTCGGGTATGAAGTTGGGTTGGATATTTTCTTAGGTTGGGACTTTTTGTGTGATTTGGGGGCTAGCAATCTCGTTGCATTGTTGACTTATCTTGTTCTATTTACTTATTGGCTAGTTGCCAGGTTGAGACATCGATATTTGTGATTAGTGATTTATCATGGCTATGATATTACGATACTTTACTTGATTGATATTGAGATGAGAATTGTGATTCCATTATGGCTTATTGTGTAGCTTTATTTGTCACGACCCATGCCGATGAGTCATAACGAGTGCCTGATCCCTAATGGCCAAACACTCCTATACTCGTATCTGGATAACAAGGGCCCACAAATCATTTACTCTAAACTATACTGACTCATGAAAGGATGACATCATGAACTCTGTACAAACTGTACACACACACACACACACACACAGATATATATATATATATATATATATATATATATATATATATATATATATATATATATATATGTCTTTGAAGGAACAGTGCAACCCGACTAGGCCGCTATATATGCTGTACACAAAAGAATAGAAGCCGACAAGGTTACATCATCTATCAAATACATACAACTGTCTATAGACCTCTAATGGAATAGAAAACTGTAGAGAGGACGGGTCAGGGCCCCGTCATACCCATATGCATATACATCTCTAAAGGAATGGCATACCAAAATAGACTGCAGCTCCGGATCAAATAGAGCGCGACAACTACTGCTGAGTGAAGGTCCTACTGAGCGGGAGCACCTGTCTGTCTACCTGTACTTGCGGGCATGAACGCAGTCCCCCAAGGGGAGTCAGTACGGACAATGTATTGAGTATGTAAGGCATAAGAACATCAAGTACACAAGAATCCTGAGAGATATATGAACATGAAAGCTAAATCTCCATATCTGAATGCATTTGTAACGGAACATCTGGAATATCTGTCTAACATAAAAGTGCCTCGCAGGCTGTACGATATGCATAGGTCATAATATAACTGTTAGGGGGTACGTGGAACGTACAGCCCGATCCATATCCCATTTGTTAGTACTGAGGAACGTACGACCCGATCCTTATATCATATAATAGTGCCGAGGAACGTACGGCCCGATCCATATATCATCATCATCACTGTGCACCAGCTGATCAGGTGGTAATGCATATATAACACCTATCCCTTTCCCCATACCCCATATACATATAATATATGCGTATCTAACGCCTTTTGGTCATAGGTTAATGTGCATATATATATAAATGAATGCAATGCATGAACAAATTGAATACATAGAACTCTCGGAGCGACATAAGGTCATACTACCTCCGATGAACATCTTTTGAGCTAACATCATCAGTGACCCATGAAAAAAATGAACAATCATAGCGGGGTATAGGAACATCAAAACTGAAGTATTCCTAGTGCTTCTAAGAGTAGATTAGTATGGAAGCTCGTTTACTTGCTGATTGGTTCATATCATAAGATCATGCCAAAATGAAAGAAGGGACAGCTTTAACATACCTTAACATCTCCTTAATTGCTTAACGTTCTCCTTCCACGTTCGCAAGGTCTACATTTGAAAGGATCATACTAAGGTTAAGTCTTAAAGACACTCTTAAGTTCAGAATAGAATAATTCATGAGCTAGCGAAAATTGGGTAGCATGTCCCCTATTTTATCAGCTTCCATTATATCATAAAATAACTTCCAATCAACAATGACATTATCATCAATTTCACAATTAAGAGACTTCATTACATGCCCAAAACTCCTTTTCATAACCAACACACAACAACAATTTCAATACAACTCTATATACACTCGTATACCACACTTCCTCATCATCATTACTACCATTCATAGAAAGATTATACCTAAAGTACTCCAACAATTACAACTCAAGTAAATTTATTACTCATAACATCATCAAACCCACACTTGAACTTCCTCTTTTGATTTCTTTCCCTCAATCAAGTTACTCAACAACTAGACATTCTTAATAGTATGGAAACAAGTATAAAAACTCACCTTAATCACACAAGATCAAGCTTTAAATCAAATCATCCACTTGAGCGAAACCTCAACTTCAACACCAAAGAGAATCTTGAGTTCTACAAACCCTAGTGAGCCTTCCAACACTTGGATCTCTTGATTCTTGCTATTTGATCTATGATCTGTTATATCCCGCATTTTGTGCGGTCGGATAATTCAAGACAATCGCGGGAAGCCAATAAGCAAGGCCACATTTTATTTTGTTTGGCATAGGAGTGCTTGTGAAAAAAAAATTTAGAAGTGGAAATAATGAGGAAGGTCAAGGGCAAAAAAGAAAATTCGCAATATGACTCGTGGAAATATGGAGAAAGACGGAGGGCAAATTTGGAATGTTGGAAATTAGTTTCGGAAATTATAAAATATGATCGGTAGTTAATTGGGCTCAACAAAAATCATAAAAAAAATGAGGCCCAAATGTCCAAGGGTGGCCGGCCATGAATAGTTGGCCCAAGCCCACCTTAATTAAATCATGTGGGAAATTAATATAAGATGACCAAGTCATCTTATTTTCCTACACTTCTCTAGAAATTTCATGAAATAAGAAGAAGAGAAAAAGAAGGAGAAAATCAATAGGCCATTCGGCCAAGAGAAAATTCCAAGGAAAATTGATAAAATTCTTTCAAAAATTATTTTCTATCAAGTAGAGGGTGCACAACAAGGTGGAGTTGTTGTTGGAACAAGAAAGGTTCAAAATCATATAAGTTGCCAAGAGTTAGGCAAGTGAGAAGTTGAAGAAGAAAGGTAAATTCTAATCTTGTTTTATGTGTTATACATGGTTTATATGTGTTGTAGTATGCTAAAATGGATGAAATTCATGAAAGAGAGGAATATGGCATGTGGCCGTGTATATATATATGTATGTGAAGGAATCATATTTCAATTATTTTGTTTAGTGTTTGGTTGTTATTGTTGTGGATGATATGTGAAGAAAACGGAAGTTGAATGAATTTTGAGAAGTTGTAGTATGTATGTTGGTGTTGGCCGTGAGGCTATGGTGAAGGATGGAAGAGAATGAGTCAATTTTATTTAGTATTTTGCTTGTTGTTATGTTGTGGATTCTATGTTGCTAATGAATGTCTAGGAACCTTAGTGAAGTTGTAGTAGTGAAGACTTGTTTTAGAAGTTATATGGATGGAATGTAATGTCTTGCATGCATGAAAGATGATATGATTAGTATGATGTTGTTGGAATATAGCTTATGAGGTTGTTATTGTTTTCATTAAAGTTAGAAAGTTTTTGGAAGAAGTAGTAAGTTGATTGAGTATGGAAGTTGTTGGTATTGTTGTTGTTAGAATTGTGGTTGATAGTTTGGCCGGGTTTGAATTCCCGGATTGTGTTTGATGAGAATTTGACTAAATTAAATATCGAGGATGGTATATTTACGGAGGAAATGCTTTAGAAATTTCGGTAGCCAAGTGGTTCCTTAAGATTCTAACTCTAAGTATACTAATGAGAGTTTTGGTAAACATGACCAATTCGCAGATTTTGACGAGATTGCAACGTGAATTTGAAGTAGCAAAAGGAGTGGAAAGAGGTATGTAAGGCTTCACCTGTTATCCCGCACTTTCGTACGTCGGGACATTCCGGACTAGTTGCGGAAAGTTAAGGACAAGAAGATTCCGGGATATAAAGTAAAGGTTTTAACCACGATTTATTTCAAGCACGAATTGTTATGATTTCATTGGCTTGAGATATTATGGAGTTTGGTATTAAAATTGGATTAAGGAAGGTTAGACACCTTATGAAAAATTTGGGGCCAAAGTGAGCTTGTTGGAAGTTGAAATTTGATGGAAAAACTTAGGCCATGTGGCCGGCCACATAAGATGTGGGCCATGGCCACATGGAGATTTAATATATGTAGCCTTGGATGATTAATTTGACTCATTTTTCATCATTCTTCACCTTAGAGCTTTCAAGAAACTTGGAGAAAATAACCAAGCTTCCATTCGGCCAAGCTCCTAGCCGAGAGAGTCCAAGAGAGTGATCAAAAAGAATAGCTTTCTCTAGCAAATCTACTCCTTAGAAGATGCCTAGCAACATGGTGGGGTTGTTGAAGTGGTAGGAACAAGAATTAGTTCAAGCAAGCCTTAGCCAACTTGAAGAATCAAGAGAGAGAGGTATGGTTTAATCTTATTTTTCACATGTTATAGATGATTTGTATATGTTGTGGGGTATGGAAATGAATGAAAATTATAGAAGTATGGAAGTTGAAGTGGTGGCCGTGTGAGTGTGCTAGGCCGTGTAGGTGTGTTGTATGTTATGAGCAATGAATTAATTGTACTTAGTTTGTTATGTGTGTTGTTGTAATGTGTTGAAATCGATGGAAATCATGAAACCTTGAGGATTGGGAGTTGGCCGTGTATAGACAGTTTTGGGGCAGCCATGGTAGTCTAATGTTATATGGTATTTTGGTTGTTGTCGTCATGCGTTATATGATGTAAAAATGATGGCTAATGATTCCAATTTGAAGCTAAGACCGTGTGGGCTGATTTAAGAATTTATATGGTTTTAATGTAGTTCTTGAATTTGTAAGAATAATGATGTTAAGGTATGGTTTGTTGATGTAGTTATGAATTTGGAAAGAGGAAATGTGTTGTTGAAGTCCTTAATGTAGTTGATGGATTTCGGGTAAGGTAACTTCGTGTTTGAGTTGTTTTGAATATTGTATGGATCCCTTGGGATGTTCTTAAAACGTACTTGAATGGCTTCGGATTATTATTTGAACATGTAAGTATTGATGTTAGTTTGAATGTACGAAGTTGAATTGAACATAAATGGAGTGTTGTTGGATATTTGGAGTTAATGTTATAATGAAATGGTTATGTCACACCTTTAATGTTATATCCCGCACTTTCGTACGTCGGGACTAGTGATTAAGGACAAGAAGATTCCCACGATTTATTTCAAGCACGAATTACCTGATTTCATTGGCTTGAGATATTATGGAGTTTGGTATTAAAATTGATTAAGGAAGGTTAGACACCTTATGAAAAATTTGGGGCCAAAGTGAGCTTGTTGTAATACACACAATCATGGCCACATGGAGATTTAATATATGTGCCTTGGATGATTAATTTGACCCATCAAAACATAACATATTCGGCCAAGCTCTACCGAGAAAGTCCAAGAGAGAGTGAAAAAAGAATAGCTTTCTAGCAAAACAAACATGCCTTGGTGGGGTTTTTTTCAAGAATTAGTCAAACCAAATAGAGAGAGGTATGGTTTAATCTTATTTTTCACATGTTATAGATGATTTGTATGTTGTGGGGTATGGAAATGAATGAAAATTATAGAAGTATGGAAGTTGAAGTGGTGGCAATATAGGTGTGTTGTATGTTATGAGCATGAATTAATTGTACTTAGTTTGTTATGTGTGTGTTGTTGTAATGTGTTGAAATCACATGGAAATCATGAAACCTTGAGGATTGCCAACACATCGCAGCCATGGTAGTCTAATGTTATGGTATTTTGGTTGTTGTCGTCATCGTTATATGACAAAAATGATGGCTAATGATTCTTTGAAGCTAAGACCGTGTGGGCCGCTTTAAGAATTTATATGGTTTTAATGTAGTTCTTGAAAAGAATAATGATGTTGTAGCAACATGGTTTGTTGATGTAGTTATGAATTTGGAAAGAGGAAATGTGTTGTTGAAGTCCTTAATGTAGTTGATGGATTTCCTTAAGGACATTGTTTTGAATATTGTATGGATCCCTTGGGATGTTCTTAAAACGTACTTGAATGGCTTCGGATTATTATTTGAACATGTAAGTATTGATGTTAGTTTGAATGTACGAAGTTGAATTGAACATAAATGGAGTGTTGTTGGATATTTGGAGAAAGAGAAATGTCTCTAATCATATGGACACCCAACCTTACCTAGGGTCGAAACACTTTCAATACACACAATCATCTTGCACAAAACATAACATACGCACGAAATGAAAATTTTTCGTAAAACAAACATGCCTTTCGTTTTCTTTCAAACCAAATAAAATGCGCAATAACGTATGAAAACGCAATATAAGGCATAACGCCGGCTTATATAGCCGCTTGCCAACACATCGGTAGCATAATGGATACAAACACACCGGCTTGCGTAACATTACACCTGACCCGACATATCATACACTCGACACTTTGTGCTCTATCATAACTTCGAACACACACAAAGCACTCGACTCGGCGGATCGAAGAAATGGGCTCGCCAATCCGGTGAGCATCTTAGCAACATCACCTACTCATACGTGCACGTGGCATGAAAACGCACCCCGAAGAAAGGGGGTCGTAAATATGCGACGTGAAGCACGACATACATCAAATGAGGCCATAACCAAAGTAGGGAGTACGAGAAAGTAAAGTCGTAATAACCCAACTACCCAAGTACTTACATCCGACACACGGATCATACATACTCATACCGAACGCATCATAATCATACACATGGAATGACATTAACCGATGTGGGATTTGCCTCATCATCGGTGATCAAACTCATCATATCATCATACATCATCACATATCAAATACGGTCCATAGGACCCGGCGGACAGAACGTGGTCGCCACCCTATCTGGCGCCACAACACAGCATAACACCAGAAGTTTCAAATCTCCGTATCCCCCGAACACAACACATCGTCACAACACATCATAAGCCATATCACGGATAACTCCATAAACGGAACCCGGCCCTATGGCGAGGTCTCGGGAACCGTAACACGGCATAACACCGAGTATATCATAGTGCGCACGATCATATACCGGCCGGGATCCGGTGAAAGAGGTAACACAGAACGCACGAGCAGATCGTAAGTAACCACACACATATCAGACACCATCACAGACTCAACCGAATGATCAAAACGAACCCTTTTTTTTTTGAAAATCCAAAATCATAGTTTTCTCCCGAATCTCGCTCGGGACATATCAAACCGAACTTCGAAATCGTTGTTACGTATCAAAATCATGGGCATAAAACCCTTATTTCCAACTCGACGGATAAATAAATAATCATAGTGAAGAAAATATTAAATTTTCCGAAAAATCCATAAAGGTAGCATAGAAAGGCCGCGGGCCCCACGGACGGGTGCCGACCCCGTCCGAGCCCGACTACGAGGGGTAGGGAGAGTGATGTCTTATGAACTTACATATTATGTTTTGGGGCGTTTCGAGGTCGTATGCAAAAGTTACGGACGTTCGTAGTTTCGAAGTCGTTTTGGAACAAGTCTCTTTTGAAAACAAAATTCTTTTGAAAATAGAACTCTTTTGAAACCTTAAAAGTTTAATCCTACAAAAGACATAAGGGTCATAACTCAACCGCGTTAAAGATACGAACATCAAGGAACTTATACGAATCGCTTACACAATTTTTCAAACTCAACCATACCAAGAACATACAAACCACGGACGAGCAAATACGATTCACAAACATACTTGAAATTTACGAATGGAATTACCCCGAGGCACATATCATGTCATACCTTAGTTCCGTCTAAGACATGCCAAAAAGAAAAGAAGGGTAAGCTTCACATACACCGGCTTGCTTCCTAAGCTAATCCAACGTAAGTTCGTCTTCTCAAAAATCTACAACAACATCAATAGGCATCGAACATTAGTCCAGCGCTAAAGGATCCAATTCCAAACCATTGCTTTTTCTACAGAATTTTGGGCGGCACTTCCCCTATAACTTGGACGCCCCCGAGAATTTAACTCGGCCAAATCTTCAACAGCAATACCAACAATTCACACATGGACAACACTATCTTCCACAAATTCATGAAACTATATTAAAATTTCTTAAGATTCTAAATCAGCCCACCAACAAGTACAACACCAACTTGACACATTAAACTCTCATTTACATCACATAATCCATGACAAACAACCACCAAAATACAACATATAATTTGGTTCACCATGTTCCACCGAAAACACCCCTACACGGCCCAACTTCACCATACATGATTTCATGAACTTCATTTATTCTCCACACATTTCAACAACACACAATCATGTTAAATACAATTAAATCACTATCACCACACAACACACACACAACACACGGCCAACCTTCAACTTTCACAACTCAACTTCAACATTTATACTTTCATGTTTTCCATTCATTTTCACATCCTACAATATCCATATTCAATCCCAAATGCATTCTAACATCACCAATTCTTTTTTACAATTCCATGGCATCTCATTTATGTTCAATTCATAATTGTTCACATATTCAAATACCAATTCGAAACCTTCCAAACAATAGTCAAGAATGTTTCAAATAATCCGCTCGACATTTCAAGCGGCCGAACCAACACACTACCTAAAATTATCCAAACTCAACAAGAATAATGACAACATATTTCTTTCTTTCAACTTCATAAATCACACCAACAATTCACACTAACAACATTAGTTTCCATAAACACAAGAACACTATATTCAATTCACTTTAACTTCTAAAACAACTTCCCGACAACTACAACTTGAACTAGAATTATCAAACTTCCATTTCTCATCATAGATTCCATTGTAACAACAACCAAAATACTTAAGAAAATTGATTCATCCCTTTCCATACTATACCACAACCACACGGCCTCAACATATAGTCCATATTTTTCATGAATTTCCCTCATTCCTACACACCACAACATACACAACCATACATAACATATAAAAGAAAATTAAATTCTTACCCTTTTCCAACTTTTCCACTTGCCAAAAGAAGCTCTTTCTTGCCATGATATTTATACCACTTTGTAGAGAATCTTGAACTTAGTAGGAATACAAACAAATTATAATTTTGAATCAAAGTTGAAGGCTTCAAGATTTCTCTTCTTTTTTTTTTTTTCTTCTTTCTTGCTGAAATTTACGGAAATTTGTGGAGCTTTTTTCTTGAAATAAAATGAAGTTTCTGTCCTTTTAAAAAAGCGCAACGTCGGTTTCACTGTAAGCTACGATCTTGTAAGCAGATCAGTAAGCGATGCTTGTAGCGGTACCGCGGGAATACTGTTTGCGTCGACGGGTTCAGTTTGTAACGTCTATAATTCTCTACTCCGATGTCCTATCAATGAACGGTTTGTTGCATTACAAACTAGACTCGACGAACTTCATTTTAGGCTTTTAAAACACCTTAAAACTCCACATATACTATGAGATATGCGCCTCCATAGTTGACTTAAAAATTTGCCCAGCATTTCCCCAAATTTTCGTCAAACTTATTTTCTTCGATTTACTCGATCTCGAAATATTCCGACGCACAAAATGCGGGATATAACAAGTTATTAGCATTATAATGTATTCTAAATGAATTGTTAATGTTGTTGAAATGGTTGTTGGGTTGTTGTTGATTGTTTTGAGCCGAGTTAAATCTCGGGGATGTCGTATTTATAGGGGAAGTTACGCCAGAATTTCGGTAGCCAAATAGAAACCAAAGATTGGAAATGTCAACTTGCATGAATAGTAAGCGGCAAAAGTGACCATTTGCGATTTTTCGACGAAACGGGATCGGAGTTTTGGAGAGCGTAAAAGGCGCAAAAGGTATGTAAAGCTCCGTTTTCCTTCTCTTGGCACGTCCTAGGTATACTAGGCTTGAATTCGTACTTCGGGGACAACTCTACTCTTTGTAATCCACGTTTGAAATTGTCCCACCTTTTTACAGTAGAATTGAATTAGCTAAGTTGTAAGTAGTTAAGAAAGTGCTTAAACGCCTAAAACTTTTGTAAGTAAAACTGTCACACCCCGACTTTACTAGGGTGTGATGGGCACCCGACCCCGTGTACGGAGCCGAGCGAACCCGCTAACTCTTATTACACATATGAACTCTTTGGATTCTTAAGACAAAACGAAGTAAAATACATAGCAAATTTTTTTTTTCAAAATCGTTTCGACGTTTCTCAAAGTAAATACAGATTGAAAATATGAGGGCTCCGTATAATAAAACACGTCAACTTGAGAAACTCTTTTTAAAGGCCGACACCTTAGACCCACGACTCGTACGCAAAGTCTCTAATCGTAATCATGGACCATAGCACGTGTATGCGACTCAAAGAACTCTCCGGGCGAGTGGAGCTTGCCAACATTGTCAAACATCTTCTATAATGACTTCTACTCGTCGGGGGTACACGCGCGGCATGAAACGCGAGCGCCCACAGAAGGGCGTCGGTACGAATAGTGTGCCGAGTATATAAGGCATGAATAATAACATAGTAAGAAATGTATACATGAACGGAACCGCATAGAAACATAGAACGTGACGTGTCAAGGCGCGGCACATAGGAATCATATACTTGCATAGAGAACATAGAACATATCATAGGATAGCGAGTAACTTTGTGCATATGAATGCCCCCGGGGGCGGATGCCATGCATGCTTACTTGGTCATATCGAGTCATAGTACCGCACGGGCGCTCGCCCACATAGCGCCAGAATACTCCAGCTCTGCCATAAATCCCGCGTCCGGGCATCCCGCGTCCGGGATGATAAGCCAGCTGACCAGGTGGCAATGAAACATAGTTCCTTCCCAATTTCCAAGTATACATAGTTCCCATCCCCCCAACCCTTGTTCATATTTAGCATGCAAGAGAGCCCAAGGAAATCGTGTACTTATCGGAGTGACGTAAGGTCGGAAACCTCCGATCGCATTATGGAATAATCATGGTCGCTTTGTCTCACCTTGAAGGAACGATAATCATAAGGCGAGAGACTATCAACATAGAACATGTCATAGCATAGCGGTCATAGACATAGCATATCTGACTTCATCATTGTCATCATAGAATCATAGTTATCATAGGATCATAGTCATCATAGAACCATAGTCCCCATAGAGTCATAGTTCCCATAGAATCATAGATATCATAGAATCATAGCCATCATAGTCATCGTAGGATCGTAGCCGTCGTAGGATCATAGACATCATAGATTCCTAGTCATCATAGGATTATAGTCGTTGTTTAAGTCATAGAAACTGGCAATGTTGTAAAACTTAGTTTTTAAGGAGAAATGTATATTTTGGAAAAACAACTTGTAAACTTTTAGTAAAGAAAATCATACTTAGTTTTTAAAGAAAAATGTATATTTTGGAAAACACTTGTAAACTTTTGGTAAAGAGAATCATACCTTGGGGTCAAGGGTTTAGTTAAAACAATTCTTATTTAGTAGTCGGAATAATATCCAAAAGTTTCCTTTAGCTGTAGTATTGAAATAAACCGAAGGGAGCCATAGGAGGAAATTAGGGAATAGTGGGCCCACCTCGAGTCAAATGAGGCGGCGTATCAAGTTTACGTATATTACAATTCATAGCGTCACTTGGGAGGGTCTTAGGGTAATCGAGTCCTATTTGTGTAAGTTGCGGATGTCTAAGAAGTTTTTCCAACATTTTATGCAAGTTCTAATTCAATTCCACCGAATGAATAGTAGTTAATTTCAATCTCGGGTTTCTAGGAGCGGGTCCCCGAGACACGTACTCAAGCCTATTACATCTAAGACATGCCATAGAAAGAAAGTGGAGCCTTACATACCTCTTTTCCGCTCCTTTTGCTACTCCGAATCCACGTCGCGTAACCGCTAAAATCTACTGATTTGGTCATGTTTACCAAATCTTGGTTAGTGCATTTTGGAGTTGGATTCTTAAAATGAAACTTGGCTACCGAAATTTCGCAAAGATTTCCCTGTAAATACATCGTCCCGAGAATATGGCTCGGCCCAATTCAACAACAACAACCCGAGAATGGAACTCGGCCACAATATCAACAATAAAACTAACAATAGCGTCTCCAAACATATTCAATTTAATTCAATAACATCTCATTCACCTTCAAGTAAGCTACGTATATTCAAACTCACATTATTGATCGTTCCTTGATATTATTCCGAGGCCTTTCAAACACGATTTAAGAACACTCCAAACAATATATACAATTTTCAAAACAACCAAACCATATGCTATTTCACCCGAATTCCTTCAACTACATTAGGACATCAATAACACATTTTTTTTTTTCCAAACTCATAATCCATATCGTCAATCCCATACGTTTACAACATTACTTTCATAAACTCAAGAAAGAATATTAAAAATTACATTACTTCCAAATCAGCCCCTATGCACGGCTCAACAACAATATGCATAACTTTATAAATTTTCATCCGTTCCTTTATATTACAACAACAATCACCCAATACTTAAATAAAATAATTGAATCATTACTCCATTTACCTACATGCATGCACGGCCAACATCAAATTTTCATACAAAACACACGTCCACCCCATGCATCACCATACATGACTACAACTAACATCCACAACTCAATAATCAATTACTAGATAATATTAATTCATCACTTCACTCCAACACAACACATATATTCGGCCAACATATAACATGCATATTTTCATGTTTTCATCCATTTCCATATACTACAACACATACCAAATATTCATAAAACACAAAGGAAGATTGGTTCTTACCCTTTTCCTTCAACTTCACCCTTGGCTTAGAGTTGGTGTATGACACCAAAAGGCCTCTAATTGCTCCAACGACTTCACCATATTAATGAGGGCCTTGACTTGCATAGATTGCTAGAAGAAAAAAAGATTTTTGATCAACTTTTCCATAGCTCAATTTTTTTTTTGAGCTTGGTCCGAACCCCAATTCTTGGCTCCTCTCTTCATCTTTTTTTTTTCTTGCTTTCTCTTAGTAAGATAATGAACCTCTCTTATATATATATGCATATGAGGCCTTAGGCATGTGAGGAGCACGTATGCCCTTTCTAGATTTTTCTTTCCTTTTCCCTTTCTTTTAATTTCTAGAATTTTCCTTTTCTTTTCTTTGAATTTGGCTAAAAGATGACTTATTTGGCCATCCTTTTTCCTCACATGGCCAATAGGGCAAATGACCATTTTGCCCTCGGCTTCCTTCGATATTACCATTTTGCCCCCTAGCCTTCCGCATTATTTCCACAACGCATTTTGCAAATTTCTCTTCTTGGCCTCGGCCTTTCACAATATTTCCACACTAACAATATCCATAAACAATACTCGTAACCTACTTGTACATTAAAATACTTTTGGGAAATGGTACTTGCCTTCATCATTCCACGACAACTTCAAATCACTCATTCCATGAAAGGTACGGGCTATAACAAAAGCCCGATTGCCTTCAAGAACTTTCATAAGCGACTCCATAAAGCCTATTGTACATAATTTGTGTCCACCTCGGTTGACCCGGGGGGCCACTATTTCCGATTCTATCCTTTTGCAATTATGACTTATCTTCGAGCGGTTTTAAAGGAAATGTTTTAACTACTCCTCTATTTATTACTTAAAAATCGTTTAAAATATTCCGTTAAGTCCTATGATGTGTTCGATATGTATCACGAATCCGAACGTTCCGTTCCGACTTAACTACTGCCTTGATGTCCGAAAGATACGCACTATGACTCCGTCGATTTCATTGATTCGATTTGTCATTTGATATGCCTCATCGAGTCTCCGGAAATATGCATGTCATTTTTATTGCATTAGTTTCTCACTACTCCACTCGTGGATGCCTCAATATTTCCCACGGGCCGGGGCCAGATATGTTCTCAAGCGTATTTCTGCATTGTTCGCCGCGCCCGTGTGAGGGGGCGGTATATACGTACATGGGTTGTGGTGTATGATGTGCCATGTACGC
>NW_026726350.1:0-43289 GCF_029784015.1 Lycium ferocissimum | reverse complement strand
TTTGCATCCCGGAATGGTTTTGTCTCTAGCTTATCATAGTTAAATCGGATTGTCCCAACGTGCAAAAATGCGGGATATAACACAAAGCAAGAAATATAGTAACAGAATCGTAATCGAAACAGAAGATATAGAAAATAAGTACAATATGCAAAATGTCAAAATATTTAGTTTAAAAACATAAATCATGCACGGGCTCTTAGAACTATGGTCGCCCGTCGATGGCGCCATAACACATCATACTTCGAAGATTTCATCTCCGAAACCCGACATATCACATCACATCATAACGCCGTAACACATCATAAAGCCAAATATACACGTACCGCCCTCCATTTGGGCCGGCGAACCGGACACATCATACTCCGAATATATCAAAGCGCGCACGACACATAACCGGCCCAAGACTCGCGAAAGGATGCACGACCATATGCACGAGCAGAAGTGAGTGACCATATGCATAAAAAAATCATAATTATAAACTCATTAAATAAGTAAGAAATCCATACTCGAGTTAAGGCGAAAGTAGTACTAAGTCTTTCCCGAAGGTCATTCAACAAACGTAGAAAAGTCGCGTGGCCCACGGACGGTATCAACCCCATCCGAGCCCGCCTATGATAGATGGGGGATGTTCGCTCGTATGGAATCCCCTATGAACGTTTCGGGCGATCCGAGCTCGTCCACGGAAGTTACGTGCGTTCGTAGTTTCGACGTCTTTTTAGAATAAAATTCTTTACAAAACCTTGAAATTCAATCAAATGAAAACATAAGTGCCTTGGCTAGGCTACATTAAGAGAGTAATTCTTTAGAAGCGAATAAGATGCGTACATAAGCTCGGATCTCGAGAGTGGAGTTACCCTGAGGCTCGTGTCATAACCTAATTAACACTAGGACATGCTAAAAGAAAGAAAGGTTGGGCTTCATATACCTCGTCCGCTCTCAAGCTAAGTCAAGCCTCAAGTCTCGGGCACTCCAAGATCTTCATAACGCCAATATATCAAATATTAGCTATAAGCATTTAGGCATTCAATTCCAAACGAACACCAAATTCTACGTAAATTTGGGCAAAGATTTCCCCGTAAATACACCAACCCCGAGATTTCAACTCGGCTAAATTCATCAACAACAACACCAACAACCAAACTAGCAACATTAATAATCAATTCAAAGCGCATTCTAACATTAAATACTCTTTTACATAATTCAAAAACATTCACAATATTCCCTTATACTCGCTTCAACTACTTACATTCAAACCAATATCAACGTTCATACATTCGATTACTAACCCGAAACCTTTCAAACAATATTCAAGAACACTTTAAACAATTCACACAATTTTTCAAACCACCCAAACAATACTCCAGCTCACCTGAATTCCTCCCCAAACCCGAGAACAACATAATCCACATCCTTCTCTCCCAAATTCATGAATTACACTAACAATCCACACTTTAACAATGTCACTGTCACACCCTTAATCCGATAGGGTGTGATGGGCACCCGACCCTTACCTAGGGCCGAGCGAACCCGCAGACTTTCGTAATACTCCTAATCATACTGGGCCCGCAATACATGACATAAGCACATAACAAAAAAAAAAATCCGAAAACAAACAGGCTTTTCATCTTCGTCAAATCAAATAAAACTAGCATCGTATGAAATCTGTAAACATATGAAGTTCGTAACATAATGCATAGTAATACATCGGCTTACATAGCCGCTCACAAAACCGACATATCATACACACGACACTATCTGCAAAGTCTCTACCAACATCTCAGATACCATACAAAAGCACTCGACTCGGCAAGAAAGACTGAGGAAATGGAGCTCGCCAATCCAAATCGGAACGTCTTCCGCTAACATCACCTACTCATTCGGTACCGCGGTACACGAAAACGCATGAATTCCCCCGAAGAAAGGGGGGTACGAAATGTGTACCGAGTATGTAAAACGAGTAAAGTACGTAAATCGAAGTCATAACCGAAGTAAGGGTGACGTAAAAGGAAAGATAATAACCCAAATACCAAAGTACTTATATCCGAAATACAAATCATACATAAGCAAGTATGAGACATGTATATAACCATCGAATGCCCAAAATGCTTAGCTTTATTTAAAAAAAAAAACATTTCTATCTCACATATACGAGTAAAATAGAACATACCATATAAACCGACGTTAACAATGCGAGGAACGTACGCCCGATCCATAAATAAAATAATAATGCCGAGGAACGTACGGCCCGATCCATATATCATATAATAATGCCGAGGAACTTACCGGCCGATCCATATATCATATAATAATGCGGGAACGTACGGCCCGATCCATACATAACATAATAATCATATATCACATCATATCATCGTATATCATATCGATCGTGATTATCATATCATCAAATCATCGCATACCATATCACATAACACATACGGTCCACACACGGGACCCGCGAACGTAACATGGTCGCCCTCCCGTCTCGGCGCCATAACACATCATACTCCGGAAGATTTCATGTCTCCCGAAACCCGACATACCGCGGTCAAAAGTCCAAATGGTCGATGTCGCGGCCTCGGTCAAATGTCCGGCGGGCAATATCACATATCACATACCGCGGTCAAAAGTCCAATGTCGGCAACATCGCGTATATCACATACTTCGAATATAACACAAATGCGCACAATAACATACCGCCGGACTCGGCGAAGGACGCAAAAAAACATAATGCACGAAAGCGGGAAATCGTGGAAATCACATGCAATGCAAAACACTTACAAAGACCCAATCGACAATCAAAACGAATCCGTTAGTTCAAAATCAAAACAATAGTCAAATCGATTTTCTTCCGATATCACTGAACATATCAAACCGAACTTCGTAAATCATAAAATGACGTATCGGCATCATAAGTATACGAAACGTCATTTCGGACTCAACAGATAAATATATAATCATACTAAAGGTCGGAAAAATAGTCATATTGAATTCTTTCAAAAGCCATTAGAATTATACGAAGAAGACCGGGACCCACGGACGGCGTCAACCCAATCGGCCCAATAAAAATCATAGCTATCATATATTATCAAATCATTATTACAAACTCAAAAGACAAGTAAACTGATTGTACTTGAAATCGGAATAATAGTCATATCATATCCTTTCAAAAATCGTCAGAAGTACATAAGAAAAGTCGCGGGGCCCACGGAAAGGTGTCGACTCAAGTCGGGCCCGCCCATGAAAATCATAGTCCTTATACGTCATAGAATCATATACAAGCATATCAAAGCCATCCGGTTCTGTCTGTGAAAGTTACGGACTTTCGTAGTTTTCGGAATCGTTTAGAAACGAAACTCTTTTAAGAAAGAAAACCCAACTTTTATGCAACTTTTGAAAATCAATCATACAAAGACATATAAACCATAGCTTGTCCACATAAGGATGCCAACATCAAAAGCAAATACGACTCATAAACGTACTCGGATTTTTAAGAATAGAATTACCCCGAAGCTCATAACATATCATAACTTAGCCATATCTAAGACATGCCAAAAGAAGGAAGGGTAAGCTTTACATACCTCGCCCGCTTTCTATGCTAATCCAAACTTAAGCCTCGGCTTCTCAAAATCTACAATAATGTCATTAGGCATCAACCATTAGTCATAAGCATCGAAGAATCCAATTCTAAGCTCGCACTTTATTTACAGAAATTTGGGCAGCACTTCCCTTATAATTTCAACAACCCCGAGAATTCAACTCGGCCAAGACAATCATCATCAATACCAACAACCATTCCAACAACATCAATAATGAATTCAAAACGCATTCTAACATTAATAATTCTTTCCATACAATTCGACAATATTCCATTTTCATTCAAACCCACTACATACTTTCAACCCAACATCAACGCTCATACATTCACATAGTAATCCGAGATCCTTTAATCACGATTCAAGAACATTTCAAACAACCCGCAAAAATATTCAAACAATCCAAATAATATGCCATAGAACCCGAAACCTTCCCAACTCAACATGAACAACCATAACATATTTCTTTCTTCCAAATTCATGAACTTCACCAACAATCCGCACGCTAACAATATTATTATCATAAATTCAAGAAACCACATTAGGACCAAATTGGCTCCTAAAACAGCCCACACAATTACAACCTCAACTTGGATCATTAAACTCTCATTTACATCATAGAATCCGCAACACAACATCTCAAACATACTAAATAAAATTAGTCCTTCATCCCTATATAATACTACATATACATGGCCAAACTCACAACAATCACAACTTCAACTTAAACCATTCAATACCTTCATTTTCATCACATAGAATTCACAACAACAACAACCAAAACATGCTAAACAAAATTGATTCTTCACCTCTACACACATGCACCTATTCGGCCAAACACCATAATCCATATTTTCATGAATTTCATTCATTTCCACACGCCACAACATCCACAACTATCAAATTACATTACATAAAATTGGTTCATCATGCTTACACCAACAACATATACTCACGGCCACAACTTCCAACATACCACCTTTCATGATTTTCCATCCATTTCCATACACTATAACACGTTCAAAACATCCATAAAACATGTAAAGGAGGATTAAATCTTACCTTTTCCATCAACTTCCCACGACTAGCTTTTGTGAAACACAACAACGAGCGGTTTTCTTGTTCTAACAACCACTCCACGTTAACGAGGACCTTTCAATGAGAAAAAGCTAGAAGAAAATATTTTTTTGGATCACTATTCATGGTCTTCATTTTTCTTGCCATGGCCGAACGGGCCCCTAGGTTGTTCTCCAAGCTTCTTGATTTTTCCTTAAGGAGGATAATGATGAAGATGACTAAGTTAGTCATCTTATACATACATAGAGAATTAATACATGTGGCCTATGGCCCACATCCAATACAAACGGCCACATGGCCCTTCTCATGAATTAATAAGTTTCCAAAATTTCACTTCTAACCCTTAATTTTCATGAAATGCTTAACTTTCCTTAATTCACTTTTAACCCCAAATCTTCCTTATTCCAAGTTTACCCTTAACACTCCATACCAATAAAAAAAGATGAACATGCAACTTATTCATTAAAATCAACAAAATCGAAAATTAAAAGTCTTGTCCATAACTTGTCGCAACCAACTTAGAATATTCCAACGTACAAAGTACGGGGTATAACAGTCACTTCCATAAATACAAAAATTACATTAAAAGCACATTAACTTCCAAATCAGCCCATAACCATTACAACATCAATTTGAATCATTAAACGTGCATTTTTCATCATAGGATCCATAACTTGACGATAGCTAGAATGCTAACTAGAATTTGTTCATTCTTAACACACGAGTGGGACCATTCTCGGCCAACACCCCATTCTACCAACTTCATGATTTCCATTCTCTTCTTCACACCACAACAATCAAAACATGCTAACTAGAATTAATTCATCACTTTTGACACAACACACATGCACGGCCAAACACCATGCACACGGCCCAAATTTCACATGCAAAGTTTTCATGAATTTCATCCATTTTAGCCTACTACAACATACATAAATCATCCATAACACATTAAAACAATATTAAAACTCACCTTTCTTCACAACTCCACAACTTGGCTAAAATGGTGGATGAGGAAAACGAGTAGGCCATTGCTTGAAACAACAACTCCACGTTACTAAGCACCCTCCAATTAGTAGGTTTGTGAAAAATAATTTTTTGATGATCAATTCTTGGTCTTGAATTTGCAAGGGTTTGGCCGAATATGGCCCTTTTTCTCCTCTTCAAAGCTTCTTGATTTTCTTGAAATTTCTTAAGTGTTGAATGAGAATAAGATGACTAAGTCATCTTTTAATTACCAAGTATTGATCATCCATGTGGCCGTGGCCCACGCCAAGGTGGCAAATACATTCCTTGTTTTTTTTTTTTTTTTTTTTTGTTGTTCACATAATAATACACTTTCCAAAAATAGAATACTTTCCAAAAATGGAATTTGACTCCAAATGTTTCCTTAACATTTCCATGCCAATAAAATCATACACAACTTAAGCCTTTAAAACATACAAAAGTCTCTACTTCGTAACTCGGGATAGTCTTGTCCCCAACTTATCGTAATTCACTCGTATTGTCCCGTTGTTCAAAATACGGGATATAACATCCTCCCCCCCCCGCACAGAACATTCATCCTCGAATGTTAAACTAACCAACGCAGATGTCTTTGCAGGTAATTCGGGGGAGTTTAACTTATAGCTATCACACACAATTTCATTCATTGATCAACATAGTCAAGTAAAAATTTAGATTACCTGTGGGCACGGAAATAAGTGGGGATACTTCTTCTTCATCTGCTCCTCAGCTTCCCAGGTCATTTTCTCTCGGTTATTATTCCGCCACACCTTAACTAGCTACATCCTTGTTCCTTCCGCAACCTTTACTCCGACGATCCAATATAGCTATAGGCTGCTCTTCGTAGGATAGCTCCTCCGTGACCTGGATATCATCGGTGGGAAAGATTCTGGAAGGGTCACCAATACACTTGCGGAGCATAAAAACGTGGAATACGGATGCCTCGCTTCCCGAATCCTGCAGCGGATCCATTGGCATAAAGTAACTTTGCCTATTCTCCGGATAACCCGATAAGGTCCAATATATCTTGACTGAGCTTCCCTTTCTTGCCGAATCTCATAACACCTTTCATAGGTGATACCTTCGAGAATACCCAATCACCAGACCTGAACTCAGTCTTGGCCGTCGTTGACATTCAGTACGATTTCGTGGGCTGGACGTGGCAAGCAATAATCTTTCTGAATAATTTTCACCATCAGCGCACTTTGGATCACGTACGGGCCAATTAATTTAGTTTCGCCAACATCGAACCCGGCCAATTACTGTGACTGCATTTCCAACCATACAAAAGCCTCAGTACGGTGCCATTTGGATCTTTGGAATAGGCAATTATCGTAGGCAAATTCAACTGGCAAGTGATCATCCCAAACCTACCGAATCAATAACACGGCCCGTAACATATCTTCTAGTGTCCGGATAGTACGCTCGGCTTTGTCCGTCAGACTGAGGATGAAATGCTATACTAAGACTCACCTGGGTCCCCAATCCTTCCTGAAATGATCTCAAAAAATTTCTTGTAAAAGCGAACCTCTGTCGAGATAATAGATATGGGAACTCCGTGAAATCTTACTATCTCCTTAATATATAATACGGCATAATCCTCGGTAGAATAAGTAGTCCCGACCGGAAGAAAGTGGGCTGATTTTGTCGGCTTTGTCAACGATAACCGGATGGAATCATATTCATGGAGTGCGGTAAAACAGAGCACGAAATGAAATCCATATTAATTATCTCCCACTTCTAAGTCGGAATCTCCGTTTCACCTTAATAATCCGCGGGCTTCGGTGCTGCGATCTTGACTTTGTTGGCAATTTGGGCCTTTGAGCGACAAATTCGGCTATGTCCTTTTTCATGCCATCCAATCATACGAATTCGGGTCGTGATACATTTAGTAGCTCACGATGAATAGAATAACGGGCATAATGTGCCTCGCTCATACCCGTCGTCGTAGCTCGCTTATCGGTACGCATAATGCGCCCAGTGTAATAATACTCCATAGGTGTAATCTCGAGCGCGAGTATTCTCCTTTTCACGGGATGTGTCTCTGTCTTTGCACTGTATCAGGATCTTCGTATTGGCCGGCTTTGGCTATTCTTCCCGAGAATAGAGGATTGACAACTTCTCGAACGAAATTCCGAAATTCCGGTGTCTCGATTCGGCCAACGGACTCCAAGATTTGCTGAGTCATGAATTTCACGAACCATTTCTTTCTTTTCGATGGCTTCCAATTTAACTAGGCTGTGCCCATAGATTTACGGTGGGGTGCAATGCTGTACTGGCTTTCCCGAGGATGGTATAGAATATTAACATCATAATCTTTCAAAGAATCTAACCACCTCCTAAAAAAATTCGGCTCATACTACTTAAAGATATATTGGAGGCTCTTGGATCTATATAGATGTCACATGAACGCCATATAAATAGTGTCTTCGTATCTTGAGGCATGAATTCGGCTAGCTCCAAATCATGAGTGGAATAATTCTTTTTCGTGCTTTACGGTCACGGGAAGCATATGCTATAACTCTGCCGTGCTGTATCAATACACACCCCAATCAACGCCGAAGCATCACAATATATAACATACCCATCTCGGTCCCTCGGGAAGAGTGACTGAGCGTAGGGGTCAATTTCATCCTTCAAAGAATCGGAAGCTTTCGTTCACGTGCATCGATCCACTGGAACTTAGCTCCCGCGAGTTAGCCTTGTTAAAGGCGCTGAAATTGAAGCAAATTTCTCCACAAATATTTTGTAATAACTTGACTAATCCCCGGAAGCTACGTACCTCGGTAGGCGTCGCAGGTACGGGGCCAATTCTTCACGGCCTCAATCTTCTGGGTATCCACCCGGATGCCGTCATCTCCAACAATATGTCCCAAGAATGCCACCGATGTCACCCCGAATTCACATTTAGAAAATTTAGCATATAATTTGCGATGTGAATACCCAATACCGAGTCCTCGGATAGATCCCGCGTGGCTCTTCTTCTCCGACCGAGAATAGTTAATATCATCAATAAATACAATCACGAACATATCTAATAACGGCACTGAATACCGATTCATTGGGTCCATAAATACCAATGGAGCATTAGTCGACCCAGATTCACCAATGCCCACGTCAGGTCTGAATCACAAGTATTTGGAATATCTGCCTCTCGCACTGCACAGGTAGCACAGTAAGTCTATCTTTGAGAAACATTGCTTGCCACCAGTAGTCCGAACAAATCGTCAATCTCGGGAGGGGGTATTTATTCTTTATGGTTACCTTATTGACTCTTCGATAATCAATACATCCCGCGTGGCCCGAGTAACAACTACACGAACAATACCGAGGCTCCCCGGGGTAACGTCTTCCGGGCCGGATAAAGCCTTCTTCGTAAATCCCTCGATTTTGCTCGGCCTGGTCTTTCCCAGTGCTGCGTTGCCGATGCAATATGGAGGAATAGATATAGAGGGCACAGTGTACGCGTACGTCTATGGTGAATTCTGTCTCTAGTTCGGAGGAAGACACAGGCTACGTCGAGAATACATGCGGGAATTCGCCTAAGCACGATTTGATTGAATAGTTGGTCTTACGCTTTTAGATCGTGTACACGAACGAGTGATAGATATAATACTTTACGATCATTTTTCTTGCCTTGAGGTATGAAATAAACTTACCTCGCGTCTTGTGTACACGTTACGCAAACGGGGTTCTGCCTAAGATTGAAAGCGGACTACTTTCTTTTGACAATCAACATTTGCATAACAAGAAGCCGGCCGAGTCCGTACCGCGTAACATCGAAATTCGGTGGCTATCGAGCTCGTAAATACGCATGGTGCAACGGTCTGATTGATTGTCGAGCAATCTCTATGTCTGTACGTATAACGAATCCCCTGCCGGTGTAGCTACCTCGAATGGTTCGTGGTTCGGGGTTTATCTCGATTTTATTAGCAAGGGGAAATATATGATAAAACAGAGTCGGGATCTATCAATGCATATACGGCCTCGAGAAAACCAATAATGTACTGTAACCGTATTGGCCCGCGCCTGCGGTACGACGGAGTGGCCCAAACGTATATGCGGTTGAAGGACCGCTAGAGGCTGGATACTCACTTCCACGGCCTCGCCTTTGTAGTACGCGTGCCCGCCCGCCAGGGGCGCGCGCAGCTGCGTGATGAAGATGAACCGACACCACGAACACAGCAGGCGGCGCGCCCTCCGCCGCACGGCGAGCCGATCTCATCACGTGGCCACCGACGGCCGCGGTGTGTGAGCTATGGCATGATAACACCTCCCCGGTCTTGTCTCCCGCGGTGAGTGCATCGAGGTATGGGTGGCCTCGTCGCCGGAACCTGCGCCCGTACGACGAACTGAAGCACGGAGCGACCGGCCCTGCGAATATCCCGGCAACTGTCGGGTCTGCTGCTGTGGCCCAATGAGGGGGGTGTGCTCGGGGTACAGAGTGGGAGGGCCTCTCTCGCTGTCTTCCGCTATTTGAAATTTCTTTGCTCGAGAATCTCCAGTGCCGGGCCGAGTCTGTATAACGGGGGTGAAAGCTCACTGTCATAACTCACCAATCGGGCGGCGTGCCTGTGTGTCGCTCCTCGTGCACACGGGCATGCGCGTGCCGAAGTACGGTATCCACTCGGGGGCGGGAAGCACGTCGCCGTACGACTATCAATCGGAAATAGAGGTATCCCGACCCCGTCACCCTCTTCGGTGCGCTCGATCGACCGTGTCGGCCCGCGTGTGGGCGCGTATCTGGCAGAGAATCAGGCTCGAGCCCTGCTCTCGGACACTCACTGTGCCTCGAGATGTAAAAATGCGACGAACCTGGCTGGGTACCGTCCTCACGGGGTAGAAAATGACGAGAAAGGCCCTGTCGAACTGCGCCCAATACGGTGGTGAACGCCGCCTGGACAGCTCCCCCGGGAGTCGTACCAATTGGCAATTGTGTCGTACAACGGAAATTACGATACAAACTAAAACGAGACTCGGTCTCGGAAACGATGTTATACCACGTATTTTGAGAGCATGAGCGTGACATGTGCTTAAACAGAAGAATTGACAACCGTGTTGTATCCGTACTTTTTGTACGTTGGATTATTCGTAGATGAAGTGGGGCCCACATGCTGGAGTTTTATGAAAACGACGAAAAGGGACATATGAGTAGTATATGGAAAGTTGAGTAAGTCTAAGAAGGACCCATGAGCCAAAAATGAGTGTAGGCCCTTCAAAAGGGCCGATTTAAGAAAAACGTTTCGGGTGATGCGAGATTCGAGGGGAAAAAAAGGTATTGCAGTTGGAATTTGGGGAAAACGCTCAGAAATGAAAGTTATGGAGCTAATTAAATTATCTTTCAACCAGGTCGTGGACCCCAATACGATATAGGGATCAAAGTTATAACCGTTTTACTGAATGAGAGTCCGGAAGCGGAAAAGGGGTGCACGCAGACGAAGGAAAAAACATTAATGCGGCGCGAACGCACCATAGGTCGCGAACGCACGAGAGGATTTTTAAGTAGGTTACGGGAAGAATCGAGAACCTCGTAAAAGAGGTAAACACCAGTATTTTCAGCAAAAACACTCAAAAACCTCTCGAAAATACGGAGAGTTCTCCCGGCCTGGTAACTTTTAGCCCGAAATCGGAGTAAAATTTTTCAAATTCGGTCGATGGCAGCATAATTATTGGTGCAAAATCGTATGGCGGTGCGTTGCGGCATAAAACTAAGGTGAAAAAAAGTGAAGATATAGCAATATTAAATGGAGAAGAAAGGTATGAATCTCTTTTTTATTTGTGTTACTATCGGTTTATTCTGAGAAAAGCGTGATTAAATGATTATCTTTGAGTTAATTAGTTATGAAAGTTGAAACGGCGTGTGGGCTGTTTTATAAACTTGGAGTAAAAATATGATTGATATTGGTATTGTTGTTGGTGGTGGTCTTTATTTGAATTGAGTCGGGCTAGGCATATAAACGGGGAGATGTTTGGGTCCCTTCAGTAGAATATAAGATAGTATAATTTGAAGTGTGGTGCAAATGTACAGTGAAAAGGCTAACATTAGTGTGAACAATTTTAAATGTAAATTTACGAGCTCGGACAATAAACATACCTAATAAGGCGCGGCGCGGTATGTTAAGGCTACGCCGCATAACTTTCCATGGCATGATTCATACGTAAGACGTATTTAAAAGCTTCCATAACGTTCTCATTTTCAAACGTTAGAAGTAATGGTTCTAAGGCATGATTTCCTTCTTAAAGTTTACAAATGTTTTCAAAATATTCATTTTTCTCCAAAAACCAAGTTTGATGATTTTTAAAGCTTTTATGACTAAAACGACGAACATGATTTTATGATGACAAGGATGATGCCGTATATGAGAAAATGTCTCCAGACGAATACGTCAAGGATATGTTCTTACCATGAACATGAAGATATGGAATGTTAAGCTATTTCTTGGATAATGACTATTTTTTTTAAAAGGTTCCAAAGTATATGAAACGATATGTTATGATCCTGTTTTATGTTTCCCTTGAAGTTGCTCTTCGTTGATAGTCTCGCCTTATTGTCCTAGTTCCTTCAAGGTGAGGCAAAGCGCCCATGGTTATTCCATAACATCATCGGAGGTTACCGACCTTACGTCACTCCGATAGATACACGACTTTCCTCGGGCTCTCGTGCATGCTAAATATGTACATGGGGGGAGGGAGGGGATACATGGGGATATGGGAAAGGGACACATGTTGCGCTACGAGCGCGCGTTGCCACTGGTCGGTCGGCATTATCATCCCCGGACGCGGATGCCCGGACGCGGGATATATGGGTGAGCCGACGTATTTCGGCGCTATGTGGGCGAGCCGACTTGTTCGGCGCTATGACATGATATGACCGGATAAGCATGCATGGCATCCGCCCTCGGGAGGCATTCATATGTACAAAGCATTCTGACTTTACATGATACGATCCATATGTACAAAAGTTACTTTTTACATGATATGATCCATATGTACGAAGGCTGACTTTACATGATATGTTCCATATGTACGAAGCTATGACTTTACACGTGACATGTTCCATATGTACAGCTTACTCCCTTACACATGATATGTCTCATATGTACAGGATACTTTCTCTCACATGATATGCTCTACACCTCCATACTGTTGTTGCACATGATTACATCTCTTTCTATGTTACTATCCATGCCTTGCATACTCAGTACATGCTCGTACTGACCCCTCTTCTTCGGGGGCTGCGTTTCATGCCGCGTAGGTACACCCGCATTTACGAGGCGAGACCGTGATAGGAGACGTTCCGGTGAAGTTGGCAAGCTCCACCTAGTCTCGGAGTGTCGTCGAGTCGTAGCCCTATGTTACGATGTCTTGTACGAGTTAGAGACTTTGCGAGACGAGTTACGAGTATAGTATGTCGGGATTCGACGTGGCTTCATCACCGACGCGTCTTATTGTGTTATGTTACCGGTCCACTACGACCACAAATTACATGTGACCGTAGCACAAAAAAAATGCGGAGCTTATCTACGTTTTGTTATTTGTTGTTGACGTAAGGACTTTTGAAGATTTTATATGTAATAAGAGTTAGCGGGTTCGCTCGGCTCCAAACATGGGGTCGGGTTCCCATCACACCCTCGAAGAATCGGGGTGTGACAAAGTGGTATCGGTGCCTCGGTCTAAGGGTTATCGCAAAGTCGTGTCCCGCAGTCTTGTTTATGGGTGTGAAGCCGGCCACATTTATAAACAGGAGGTCGCGGGGCATCTAGGAATGGTTGACCTTCTTCCGTCATTAGATCGGGCGATAGAGGCCAAGTCATAGGAAATAAGATTCCTTATACTAATCGTTGACTTCCGCGGAGCCCAAAGTATCGACGAAAAAAAGGCGAATGATGATATGGAAGGTCGAAAAGGTAAGATTGACCGATATATTTGTTCTGCTACTTGAAGCTGGGGAACCGGACGAGGAAGTAACCATACCCGGGAGGGAAGTAAGTATTGGGGAACGAGAAAAGGGTAAAATGGTAATTGTAGAAGAACTGACGTGTTACGAAAATGCCTCGGAAGTTGTAAGGCTTCGACTGGATTTAGATTATGTAATAAAGGTCATATGAGAAAGTGGACTCGATTACATCAGTGTTAAGGCACCGGATTCCCCTAAAGTCCTGAGGTTAAGCGTGCTCGGGTGGGAGTAATTTCGGGATGGGTGACCCCAGGGAAGTAAACCAAAAAAGTTCTACAAATTGAGATACGAGGACAAATGAGAAGTTAGAGTAACCTAAGGGAAACTAGAGTATATGGAATAGCTAGAAACCCGAGGTCACGTAAGACGAGGTAGGCCGGTAAGCCGGTGAAGAGATAGAAAGTGCGTCACGGCTCGGGAAAGTTAAATAGGCTTGAATAGGTATTCGGAAGTATTTTGCGGTAAAAATATATATATATATATATATAAAAATATATATATATATATATGTACATGAGTGTGTGGATATCCTATATATGATTGTATTGGTAGACATGGGGTTCCGGCAAAAGAACGCTACAATAAGGGGAAGCATTAATCGAGTAAAGGATACCGAAGTTCGAGTGATAGTAAAGAAAAAAAAAAAAAAAAAAAAAAAAAAAAGAATAAGAATAAGGATAACGGGTCAACACCGTTGATTTGAAAATTAAAGGCATGGGCGAGAATTCATGTGGTGAAAGATTTGATCCTAGAGAAATGGAATGAAATATAAAGAATGTGCATGAAAGACCGCTCGGTCATAGTGCCATAAGTATAGTTAAAGGCACGATGAGTGAGAGTAGAGAGAGTATAGTCCGTAAGGATTACATGCTTCGTGAGCAAAAGTAGCGAGAACTCAAAGGAGTTGCGAATTAAGAAATTAAGTAACTTTGGATTGTAAGTCCCCATAAGTGTAGCTGGACTGCGAAGGATAATAAATGGTGAAGAAACGGCATTTTGGATAAATATTTAGAGTAAAAGATTAAAAGCGATAGTGTCAAAGACGTAAAGAAATAGGTGGAAAGGAAAAGAAGTGAGCTAATGGAAAGCAAAGAGATCAATAGGCCGAGAAAAAGTGAAAAGTAAGAAAGCTTAGTGAGGAAACCTCGAGAGAAGCTATCGACAAAGCACGAGACCTGCTTTGGCTGAAAGTTCAAGGATAAGTACGAGAAGGGATAAAGTATGGCAATATGGGACAAAGAGGAATGTGTGGGGTCCAAGGACCGATTCCAATAAGTAGGGCTAAAGGAATAGTAACTGCGATAAGGAATGTGAAGTAAGAGAAAGGGATGACTAAGCTTAGCGACGATAAATGTAAAGGAATATAAAGGAATAAATGTACAGCCATACTAGTGTGGTTGCCACGGGCATGGAAGAACTGTTCTGAGAGGATGACCTAGGAAAAAACGAGGTCTATGTGTCGAAGAGGAAATCTATCGGCTTGGGATCGAGTTCAAAATGTCGGCGTGTCGCAAGAATACCTGAGAGAAGTAGAAATGGAATGACAATGAGTGTACCAAGAGACAGACATAAGGATAAAGAAGTAACCTGTCACGACCCAGCCCCGTGGGCCGTGACTGGAGGCCTACTTAGGCACCCAAACAAACTTACGAACCGAATTGTTATACTAGGACATATCCAGATTCAACAGACATTATTCGTGCACCGATGGGCGATAGCGAACGTCGTACAAATACGGAAAAACAATCGTCCTAAGCGGTCGCCCGTGCGGAATCATCGAGATCAAATCAAGGCCGGCGGAATGCACACGCCCGGACACACACGTACGTATAAAACAAATGGGCCATATCGGCCATGGTAACATACGGAGCGACTTAAGGACGCAAAACAAAATCACATTCGAACGGCATCGACCCATGACCCACAATGTGACTACGGGCCTCTATGACAAACGGAACATACGAACATATAACGGGACGGAGCCCCGCCGTACCCTGACAGTACAAATGTACGAGAATATACGTAGCAAAACAAATATATACCAAGTGTGGGCTCCGGATCGAGGGGAGCACTCCAAAAAAAATAGCGAGAATGTGTAGCCTAAACCGGGGGGATCACAACCGAGCGCGTCGCACTGCGGCATGAAACGCGACCCCGAAGAAAGGGGGTCGCACGAAAGAAGTGCGAGTATGTAAAGCAAAGAGGTACGAAGAATCCAAATCATAAGGGAGTCGAAGATACGAACAAATACGAAGTAACGGACCAAACCCGTGCGGAATGCAAATGTACAGAATGCAAATAGAAATCATGCATAAGGCTCAAGAACGTGGTCACCCCGTGACGCTGGTGCCACAACACCTCATACTCCAGAAGTTTTCAAATCTCCGTACATCTCCGAACACATCACAAAGTCACACACATCAAATCATCGGAACGGCATCGGATGCCATATCACATCATAACACCATAAACGGTAACCGGCCCTATGGCGAGGTCTCGAAACCGTAACACATCATACTTCGAATATGTCATAACGCGCACGATCACAAAGCCGGCCCGGGCACCGGCGAACGAAACCATAATAGTTGGCACGAGCGGAGTAATGCAGAAACCATATGCATATCAAGATAGGTTCCAAGACTTGACGCATAATCCCATATACAGATATCTTAACTTCGGAGGGCTTGAAATGAGTATCGTGTTGATCGAAATTAACATACAAAAGTCGCGGACTTGTAAGTTATCAATTTTTTCCCAAAAACACATCATAGGTTATTCTTTGAGAAATTTCGTATCATTCGTAGTGAGGAACGTTCAAATAACGTTACAGAACATTTCTAACGGACCTTGGAGTCATAGACAAATATTTTGCTTTCATATCATACGGAAACGAACCAAACAAACCAAATAAAGGAAGTCTCGGGGCTTGCGGGCCCACCTCGGGGTCAAGTCGAGGCGGCAGACATAAATAACAAACATTAGGCTCCCTAAGGTCATCCATCAGAGTTTCGGAGCGATTCAAATACATTTGCGAAAGTTACAAAGGTTTAAGCATTCTTTAAGTCAAATATAAGGATTATAGTTCAATTATTTGAATGAATAGTATGCAAACTCAAACTCGGATTTCTAAGAGCAGAATTATCCCCGAGGTTCCGTTTTCGGCCTAGTAGGTCTAGGACATGCCATATGAAGAATAGGTAAGCTTTACATACCTTAATAATGCCTTACGCTCGTCCAATTCTGATTCCCGTTTCGTCAAAAATCTACAAATGGTCATTGTTACCAAATGTGAGTTTCAAGCTTTGATGAATTCAACTTAAAGCCATACTTGTCTACCGAAATTTTGGCAGCATTTCTTTTATAAATGGACCAACCCCGAGAATTCAACTCGGCCAAATTCAACAACACAACAACACCAACAATCATTCCAACAATATCCACAATCAATTCGAAACGCATTCGAACATTAAAAATTCTTCTCCACACATTCCAACAACATTCCAATTATGCTTACTACAACTACCTACATACAAACCAACATGTAATCAAACTGACACATATTCAATTATCAATTCAAAACCATTCGAACAATTCTCAAGAACTCTTTAAACAATTCACACAATATTTCCAACAATCCAACAAATACTCCAGTCACCCGAAATTGTTCCCAAACAAAGAACCTCAACTCTAACACATTCCTTGATTTCAAATCATGATTTATTCCAACAATCCGCACTCTAACCATGTCATTTCCATAAATATAAAAATTACACTAAATACACAAAATCTTCCAAATTAGGCCATAACATTTACAACATCCACTTGAGTTATCACAAGCTCATTATCAACATAGAATTCACGACGACACAACTAACATACCACCTAATATAAGTTCATTCTTTAACATACAAAATTGTCCATTTTCGACCACATCAACATCACACAACTTCCATGACTTCCATCCATTCCTACACTTCATAACAACACTCAAACATACTAAATACAATTAATCCATTACTACTACTACACAACACACCACACGGCTACAACACTAATATGCACGGCTTAACTTTGACATCCATGTCTTCATGATTTTTATCCATTTTTACATACCACAACACACATAAACCATGCTACATGCAACAAATTCATCACTCCCACACATATACACCTACACGGCCCAACACCCCAACATGCATATTTTCATGAATTCCATTTATTTTCTACATACCATAGCATGCACAAACCATTCATAATACATGAAAAAGAGGATTAGTCCTTACCTTGTTCACTTGATTCTTCTACTCCAACAACCATTCCTTGTTGTTCTTTACCTTCTAATGAGTTGAAAAGCTTAAGGAAAATATTTTTTTTGGAGAGGATTTGATCTTCTATATTTTTTTTCTTGGCCGAAACTATACCCCTCTCTCTTCTCTCTTTCTTTTTCTCCAAGCTTCTTGAGAATTCTAAGGATGAAGATGAAGAAATAAGATGACCTTGTCATCTTTTTATTATTAATGGCCAACCATGTGGCCATGGCCCACTCAGGTGGCGACGCATGGCCCATTTTTTCCAATTATTTTCAACTTCCAAAATTTCCACTTTTGGTCCCAAATTTTCTTTAATGATTCCATACCAATAACATCATACACACTTAGGTCTTACAACAAAATCGAAGGTCAAACGTCTCGACTTCGCATCCCGGAATGGTCCTGACCCTAACTTATCATAGTTAACTTGAATCGTCCCAACGCTCCAAATACGGGATATAACATAACCAATAGTCACACTGGATCGTTAAGCAAGGATTGCGTACCAAAGACATGGCTTCCATTAAGGGCGGTAACGAAACAATAACAGAAGAGAAATGATCTAGAAAGGACAGAGGTAACAAGCTGACATAGGGAGTTATAAAAACCTATGACATGGAGCAAGGACTCATGAAAAGGTCAAGGAGTTCGATTATAAGGAAAACGAGGTAAAGGATAAGGAACGGGCACAAAGGAAAGAGCGGCTATAAAAGGAACCCTCCGGAGTAGTATGACGCCCGTAGGAGGTCGGTTGAACATTCGAGGGACGAATGTTCTAAAGGGAGGATGTTATACCCCGTATTTTTAGAGCATGAGCGTGACACGTTCTTCCTCTAGAAGAATTGACAACCATGTTGTATCCCGTACTTTTGTACGTTGGATTATTCGTAAGATGAAGTGGGGCCCACATGCTGGAGTTTTATGAAAGACGTGTGAAGGGACATATGAGTAGTATATGGAAAGTTGAGTAAGTCCTAAGAAGGACCCATGAGCCAAAAATGAGTGTAGGCCCTTCAAAAGGACGATTTAAGAAAACGTTTTCGGGTGATCTGAATTCGAGGGGAAAAAACGGTATTATAAGTTTGGAATTTTGGAAAACGCTCAGAAATGAAAGTTGTAGATAATTGAATTATATTTCCAACCATAGGTCGTGGGCCCTCATACGATATCGAAATCAAAAGTTATGACCGTTTCTTGAATGAAGGTCACAGCGAGAAAAAAGTGCAACGCGAACGCGCGGAAAAAACATTAATGCGGTGCGAACGCACCACTCCGTGCGCGCGAACGCACGGGAGGATTTTAAGTCGGTTAAAGCGGAATCCGAACCTCGTAAAAGGGGTAAACCCCCATTATTTTCAGCAAAAACACTCAAAAACCTCTCCAAAAAATGCGAGAGTTCTCCCCAACACCAAGCCAACTTTTAGCCCAAAATCAGGTAAAATTTTCAAATTCCAGTCCGAGTAACGCATAATTATTGGTGTAAAATCGTATGGCGGTGCGTTGTGGCATAAAGCTAAGGTGAAAAAATGAAGATATAGCAATATTAAATGGAGAAAGGTATGAATCTCTTTTTATTTGTGTTAATATCGGTTTATTTACGAAGAAAGCGTGATTAAATGATTGTATACTGAGTTAATTAGTTATGAAAGTTGGAAAACAGCGTGTGGGCTGTTTTATGAGATATTTTGGAGTAAAAATATTATGATTGATATTGGTATTGTTGTTGGTGGTGGTGCTTTATTTGAATTGAGAATTCGGGCTAGGCATATAAACAGGGGAGATGCTGCTCGATTTTGGTAGAATATAAGATAGTATAATTTGAAGTGTGCTGCAAATGTATGATGAAAAGGCTAACATTAGTGTGAACAATTTTAAATGTAGATTTACGAGCTCGGACAAATAAGCATAGCTAATAAGGCGCGGCGCAGGTATGCTAAGGCTACGCCCTTTCTTTCCATGGCATGATTCATACGTGAGACGTGTTAAAAGCTTCCATAACGTTCTCATTTTCAAACGTTAGAAGTAATGGTTCTAAGGCATGATTTCCTTCTTAAAAGTTTACAAATGTTTTCCAAAATATTCATTTTTCTCCAAAAACCAAGTTTGATGATTTTTAAAGCTTTTATGACTAAAACGACGAACATGATTTTATGATGACAAGGATGATGCCAGCTATGAGAAAATGTCTATGACGAATACGTCAAGGATATGTTCTTACCATGAACATGACGATATGGAATGTTAAGCTATTTCTTGGATAATGACTATTTTTTTAAAAGGTTCCAAAGTATATGAAACGATATGTTATGATCCTGTTTTATGTTTCCCTTGAAGTTGCTCTTCGTTGATAGTCTCGCCTTATTGTCCTAGTTCCTTCAGGTGAGGCAAAGCGCCATCAGGTTATTCCATAACATCATCGGAGGTTACCGACCTTACGTCACTCCGATAGATACATGACTTTCCTTGGGCTCTCATGCATGCTAAATATGTACATGGGGGGAGGGAGGGGATACATGATATGGGAAAGGGACACGTATTTGCGCTACGGGCGCGTTGCCACACAGTCGGTGGCGTTATCATCCCGGACGCGGGATGCCGGACGCGGGATATATGGGTGAACCGACGTATTTCGGCGCTATGTGGGTGAGCCGACTTGTTCGGCGCTATGACATGATATGACCAGATAAGCATGCATGGCATCCGCCCTCAGAGGCATTCATATGTACAGGTTACAGCTTTACATGATATGATCCATATGTACAGGTTACAGCTGTACATGATATGATCCATATGTACGGGTTACAGCTTTACATGATATGTTCCATATGTACAGGTTACAGCTTTACACGTGACATGTTCCATATGTACAGCTTACTCCCTTACACATGATATGTCTCATATGTACAGGATACTTTCTCTCACATGATATGCTCTACACCTCCATACTGTTGTTGCACATGATTACATCTCTTTCTATGTTACTATCCATGCCTTGCATACTCAGTACATGCTCGTACTGACCCCTCTTCTTCGGGGGCTACGTTTCATGCCGCGCAGGTACACCCAGACGAGCTGAAACCGTGATAGGAGACGTTCCAGTGAAGTTGGCAAGCTCCACCTAGTCCTGGAGTGTCGCCGAGTCAGAGCCCTATGTTATGATGTCTTGTACGAGTTAGAGACTTTGCGACGTAGAGTTACGAGTATAGTATGTCGGTTCGACGACGGCTTCGTCGGCCGACGCGTCTTATTGTGTTATGTTACCGGTCCACTACGACCACAGATTACATGTGACCAGAGTACAAAAAAAATCTGGGAGCTTATCTACGTTTTCTGTTACTTGTTAACGTAAGGAGTTTTGAAGATTTTATACGTAATAAGAGTTAGCGGGTTCGCTCGGCTCCAGACATGGGGTCGGGTGCCCATCACACCCTAGAAGAATCGGTGTGTGACATTAATCAACCGCAATGTACGCTGCATCTGTCTGATGAACTCACGGGGTCCTCCTCGGGCTTTGACCCGAAAAACTCTGGCGGATTACAGGTCAAGAAATAGCGGGCCCTCTGACTGTCACGCCCGCCCGCATGATCATCTCCTGCTCCGTGCCTCTGAACCTGCCCTGCTACCAATCTGGTAAGCAAGGCGAACGGCGTCCCTCATACCCCCCTCTCGGGCCGAGGAGCCGGAGGCTCGGCACTCGAACCTCGGGAGCGGGCGGTGGAGCCGCCTCCCCGACTGCGGCAACCGCTTGCTCTATGCCCCTGCCTCGATGGTGATGGGGTGGCGGGCGGCCGTACCCCGGGGCACAACTTCGGTGCTCGAGGCCGAGCACGGCCCTAGTAACTCTCACGGGCCCGGCGGGTCTCTCCCGGCAGGTGACTTGCCCTTCACGGGGCGGCCGTCGCCTTTCTCGGAGGCATCGGCGAAAACATAGCAATTCGTTAGAAAGAAGTCATCCTAATAATACGGTTCTATCGCACGATCTAAGATCGAAAGAAAGATAACATCCTAAATGTCTCCGTAGCCTCTTGTTCATAGATGTGGTGCACAACACACCGATAAACGGGACTCTACTAGACACGGTCCGTAGACATTTCCGAGGACGAACCGCTGCGATACCACTTTTGTCACGACCCAACCCCGTAGGCCATGACTAGTGTCCGAATTGGACACTCATACGCACCTGATACTCAGAATCAGCATACTAAACTCGCATAAATACAAATGGTCACATATAGTCTCAGATTATCGCATAAGAGCAAACATATATCATAAAAGCCGGCGAGGTCGTCATAATGTACATAACATGTCAATATACGCATATACGCACGACAAGGCTGCCACGGCGAATAGACCGCTCAAACATAAAGCATACGAACATATACGCACGGAATAACCATAACCCACATACATGTCTACGGACCTCTAAACGAACAACGAGAATCATATGACGGGACGGGCCCCGCCGTACCCGAATGAATATATACATATGCAACGGAAAAGTATATATACCAAAATATAGGCTCCGGACGAAGGAGCACTCCCAGATAGCAGAATAGGTGTCCTAGGCGGGTGGATCACCAAGCTGAGCGTCTGTACCTGCGGGCATGAAACGCAGCCCCCGAAGAAAGGGGGTCAGTACGGAATATGTACTGAGTATGCAAAGCAAGAAATATAGTAACAGAATCGTAATCGAAACAGAAGATACAGAAAATAAGTACAATATGCAAAATGTCAAAATATTTAGTTTAAAAACATAAATCATGCATGGGCTCTTAGAACTATAGTCGCCCGCCTGTCGATGGCGCCATAACACATCATACTCCAGAAGATTTCATATCTCCGAAACCCGATATATCACATCACATCATAACGCCGTAACACATCATAGCGCCAAATATACACGGTACCCAGCCCTCTGATCAGGGGCTCGGCGAACCGGACACATCATACTCCGAAATATATCAAAGTGCGCACGACACATAACCGGCCCGGGACTCGGTGAAAGATGTACGACCATATGCACGAGCAGAGTCGTGAGTGACCATATGCATAAAAAAATCATAATTATAAACTCATTAAATAAGTAAGAAATCCATACTCGAGAGTTAAGGTGAAAGTAGTACTAAGTCTTTCCCGAAGGTCATTAAGAATAAACGAAGAAAAGTCGCGGGGCCCACGGACGGGTATCAACCCCATCCGAGCCCGCCTATGATAGTTGGGGGATGTTATGCCGTATGGAATCCCCTATGAACGTTTCGGGGCGATCCGAGATCGTCTACGGAAGTTACGTGCGTTCGTAGTTTCGGCGTCTTTTAGGAATAAAATTCTTGACAAAACCTTTGAAATTCAATCAAATGAAAACATAAGTGCCTTGGCTAGGCTACATTAAGAGAGTAATTCTTTAGAAGCGAATAAGATGCGTACATAAGCTCGGATCTCGAGAGTGGAGTTACCCCGAGGCTCGTGTCATAACCTAATTAACACTAGGACATGCCAAAAGAAAGAAAGGTTGGGCTTCACATACCTCGTCCGCTCTCAAGCTAAGTGAAGCTTCAAGTCTCGGGCACTCCAAGATTTACATAACGCCAATATATCAAACATTAGCTATAAGCATTTAGGCATTCAATTCCAAACGAACACCAAATTCTACAGAAATTTGGGCGATTTCCACGTAAATACACCAACCCCGAGATTTCAACTCGCCAAATTCATCAACAACAACACCAACAACCAAACTAGCAACATTAATAATCAATTCAAAACGCATTCTAACATTAAATACTCTTTTTACATAATTCAACAACATTCACAATATTCCATTATACTCGCTTTAACTACTTACATTCAAACCAATATCAACGTTCATACATTCGATTACTAATCCGAAACCTTTCAAACAATATTCAAGAACACTTTAAACAATTCACACAATTTTTCAAACCACCCAAACAACACTCCAGCTAACCCGAATTCCTCCCCAAACCCGAGAACAACATAATCCACATCCTTCTCTCCCAAATTCATGAATTACACTAACAATCCACACTTTAACAATGTCACTTCCATAAATACAAAAATTACATTAAAAGCACATTAACTTCCAAATCAGCCCATAACCATTACAACATCAATTTGAATCATTAAACGTGCATTTTTCATCATAGGATCCATAACGACGATAGCTAGAATGCTAACTAGAATTTGTTCATTCTTAACACACAAGGGGGACCATTCTCGGCCAACACCCCATTCTACCAACCTCATGATTTCCATTCTCTTCTTCACACCACAACAATCAAAACATGCTAACTAGAATTAATTAATCACTTTTGACATACAACACACATGCACGGCCAAACACCATGCACACGGCCCAACTTCACATGCAAAGTTTTCATGAATTTCATCCATTTTAGCCTACTACAACATACATAAACCATCCATAACACATAAAAACAAGATTAAAACTCACCTTTCTTCACAACTCCACAACTTGGCTAAGATGGTGGATGAGGAAAACGAGTAGGCTATTGCTTGAAACAACAATTCCACGTTACTAAGCACCCTCCAATTAGTAGGTTTGCTTGAAGAAATAATATTTTGATGATCAATTCTTGGTCTTGAATTTGCAAGGGTTTGGCCGAATATGGCCCTTTTTCTCCTCTTCAAAGCTTCTTGATTTTTCTTAAGTGTTGAATGAGAAATAAGATGACTAAGTCATCTTTTAAATACCAAGTATTGATCATCCATGTGGCCATGGCCCACACCAAGGTGGCCGGCCACATGGTCCCTTGTTTTTTTTTTTTTGTTGTTCACATAATAATACACTTTCCAAAAATAGAATACTTTCCAAAAATGGAATTTGACCCCAAATGTTTCCTTAACATTTCCATGCCAATAAAATCATACACAACTTAAGCCTTTAAAACATACAAAAGTCTCTACTTCGTACCTCGGGATAGTCTTGTCCCCAACTTATCGTAATTCACTCGTATTGTCCCGTTGTTCAAAATACGGGATATAACATCAAGTGAGGCTTAGCACAGCATTTCACCCACGGACGGATGGGCAAGCTGAACGCACTATTCAGACCTTGGACGACATGTTGTGGGCATGTGTATTAGATTTCGGAGGTAATTAGGATGATCGTTTTCCACTTATTGAATTTGTATATAATAACAGCTATCATTCCAGCATCCAGATGGCCCCGTACGAAGCTCTATATGGAAGGAAGTGTAGATCGCCAATTGGATGGTTTGAAGTAAGAGTGACACAACTAATAGGTCTAGAACTGATTCAATAAGCGGTAGAGAAGATCAAGCTAATCTAAGACCGGTTGTTGACAGCTCAGAGTCGTCAAAAATCTTATGCGGACAATCGTTGATGAGACTTGGAATTCTGAGTTAATGATTGGGTATTCTTGAAAGTGTCGCCAATGAAAGGTGTAATGAGATTCGGCAAGAAGGGTAAGCTTAGTCCCCGGTATATTAGACCTTACAAGATTGTGCGCAAAGTAGGCCAAGTAGCTTATAAATTAGATCTACCTTCAGGATTTCATTCAGTCCATCTAATTTTTCATGTGTCGATGCTCTGCAAGTGTGTTGGAGATCCTTCCAGAATCGTGCCTATAGATGATGTTCAAGTTACTGAGAAGTTGGCTTATGAGGAAACATCCATTGCTCTAGTAGATAGGCAAGTGTGAAAACTCAGAACCAAGGATGTAGCCTCAGTTAAGGTCCTATGAAAAAATAGAAATAGAAAGGAAATGACTTGGGAAGCAGAAGAAGATATAAAGTCCAGATATCCGCATTTGTTTCCAACCTCAGGAGAGGCTCAGGACGAGACGCCATTGTCCTCGGGTATGTAATGTTTCTTTTGATGCTTTCTTGGTCATGTGTAGCCATGCTTTCTGTTGTTATTGCTGTAGCCCTGTGAGGCAATACATTTTGGGTTGCTGTGATAGGATGGTAGTGCCATATTACAGAGGAAACTCTGGCGAGATTTTTGTAGAATTCCCGAGAACCCAACATTTGAGAACGAATGTTTCTAAGGGGGGAGAATGTTACGCCTCTCATTTTTGTCATAACAGAACTTATAGTTCCTAGTCGGGTATGCCTTAGGAATGAAGACCCGTGCCTGAGTTTTGGAGGTAGAAAGTGTCTTACCCGTGTACATATGTACCATCAGGTATTCCTGGTAACTTATAGGATTGGAAGTTGAACGGATCGAATCGCCGCAATCTGAACTGATTTGGGGAGATCTACAGACATCAGTCAGCCCATCGAAATGTCTACGGACTGTCATGACGCACCGTCAATGTGTTTTTGCAACCTCGAATCTGCAAGCGCAGGTCGACGGAGCGTCTACACGTAAACGAGTCGTCGACCTGCTCGTCAAATTGCCTCGCTAGAACTTTCTAGTTCCAATAATAAATGGATGACCCTTGTTCATAATTTTCAGTTCCTACCTTCTCCATAAGTCTTGAAAGCTCCAGAATATTCTCTCGACCATATTAACACAAACTTAAGGGAAATCAAGGATCCATTACCAAGAATCAAGAGAATCAGGTACAAAAGAGGCTCACTAGGGTTGATAGAAGTCAAGATTCCCGTTGGTTATGAATGACTTTAAAAAGGAGTTTTGAGGATTGAACAATGTTTAACTTGAAGAAGTCTATTAATTATGATATTATGGGTATTGCTATGGATGTTTGGGAGACGTTTACTATATGAAGAAACCTGTTGAAACAAAGGAATTGCTGCCCAATTCTCGCTAGCTCTTAGTCGCTTTAGTTTAGACTCAAGCACATTTTAAATGATCTAATTTAGTACAAATCTTCTTGAATGTAGAGTCGTAAGCTTGGGAGGGGAATATTTAATCGTGAAGAAGCCACAAAGGTATGTGAGGCTAGTCCCTTTTCTTTCAAAAGCATGACTTTTATATTATGATTTCCTCTCTATATTTCCATGACCTTCTTATATCCCAAAGATGAAAGTTAAAGATCCTTGGAAGCTTAACTTATGAGAAAGAGAGATAAGACGTGTTCCATGATAATGATTTTACTTTTAGAGACTCCAAAGCTTATGACTTGATGCTATTATGAACCTAATGATCTTGTTTCATAATTTCCTTGATGCTACTCATTGTTGGCCATCTCACCTCATGATACTAGTTCCTTCAAGGTGGGACCTAGCGGTGATGTTTGATCCATAGTATAATCGGAGGTTACCGACCTTACATCACTCTGATAGAGTTACAGCTTCTACTTGAGCCCTCATACATGCTTTATGTTAGGGATATATGACTTTACACCGTGCCTAGTTCGGGGCCGGACACATTACGGTGGGCGTAGTGGGCGGCTATAATGATATTTACACCGTGCCTAGTTGGTCGGGCGGACACAACTAGTGGGCGGCAGGAGATGGTTACCCCGAATGCGGGAGGCCCGGACGTGGGCTAATGATGATCACCATACTACCTATGGTCGGGCAGTTTATATATGTATGTGATATGATGTTGTTTAATTTAAAAGTTAGCATGCATGACCCCGCCTTGATAAGGCGATCAGTTACAAGTTATCTCATCATCTTATGCTCCCTTATTTCCTGATTATGTTGTAATACATGCCTTACATACTCAGTACATTGTTCGTACTGACGTCCTTTTTTTTATGGACGCTGCGTTCCTACCCGCAGGTCGACAGGGAGACAGTGAGACGCTTGGGAGCTTTATTAGCAGCTATACAGGAGCACTCCACTACTTCGGAGTTGTCTTTTATTGGTATACTCTTTTGTGTACATATTTTGGGCATGGCGGGGTCCTGTCCTGTCCTTATGATTTCAATACTCCAGTTAGAGGCTCGTAGATGCATATGTGCGGGTAGTAGATGTTATGTGATCTCCTTAGCGTATGTCTTATATATTATTTTGTAGCCTCGTGTGCTTGTACATATTCATATATTTTTAGAGATATTCGTAGATCATTTCATGATAAGTTGGTGCTGAGAATGGTGTATGTTCAGGATGAGTTTGTTAACAAGTCTGAAAGGTGGGGATCGATGGGCTAGCTGCGGTACCCATCATGGCCCTCTAGTTGGGTCGTGACACTATGCAACTCCTTCCAAAATTGGTTTTGCTTCTGTAACAATGCATGAAGATTCTGTAATCTTACTTGCGCATGCATGCACCAAATCCCCTGCATTATTTCTAACACAAAAGACAGAAGAACTTTGCCCAGTGCTACTCTTATAAGCTCCATCAGTAGTGGCCATGTATTAGGAAGTCTCCGCTAGGAATATTTAGTCTTTGCCAACTGACATAGATTCATATATCACCCTACTTCTTGACATTATCCCTCCATGTACTATTGTGTTTCTCCTTTTCTATAATTGCCACATAATAATAGCAGAAGCAGCTTGGTATAATGGTTTAAGTTTAGAACGACATTTTACTGTCCACCATTTTGAAACTGCTTGATTAATCTGCATAGAGGGGTCCAGAACACCTGCTGCAGAAGCAAATATGTGCCACATATTTGAAGCAAACTCTCCTATTAGAAAAAGGTGTGTCATAGTCTCTTGCTAAGGGAATGTGCAGCACTTGCATATAGAAACAATGTTTATTCCTATACTAGCCAAAATATCATCCACTGGTAACTTCTGATGCCATACTCTACATAAGAAAAAGGAAAATTTATAAGGAAATCCTTTTGTCCATTGGAACTTATAGAACCAAGTCTGTTGTTTTCTTTGCCGTAACAACTCCCAAGCACTGCTCACAGAGAATGTACTGGTTAACATCCACCATGCCTTATCGCTTTTCACCTCTCCTTCCTTAATAATCAGTTCACTTCTGATATGCTCAAAAATTTCTGCAGGAACTGTATCTTGAAGCAAATGATAATTCCATTTACCATATGTCATAACATCATCCACATCTTCTATTCCTTTATTAATATGAAAATTAGCAGGAACATCCTGAATCAAAGGGCCTAGCTTGGTCCAATTATCAAGCCAGAAATTGGAAGAGCCCTTTTTTTGTACTCACCAAATGGCCTGTTCAGTAGCATCTCTAGCCTCTAACATCTCTTCCACAATTTTGATCCCCTATTCCATTATTCCAGAGTAGGGATTTGCTTCTTGCAATATTTATTCCACATGAATGTGGACCATAAAGTGCAGTTAGTCCTGAATCTCCACCAAAGCTTAGCAAATAATGCTTTTGACACATCAAATATAGATCTAAATCCCATGCCCCCTTCATGCTTAGGATAACACATGTTTAACCAATAAGACCAATATCTGTTTCTTCTTTCTTCCTTATTGCTCCAATAGAACCTAGAAAACAATATGTGAAGCTCTTGTATTGTATACTTTGTAGGAACCATAACAGACAACAAAACTTAAGCATGCCAACAATTGTCATTATAAACATTGACTCGTTCGCGGATAGCTCTTATTTCGATTTCGTTATCATCATTTGGAGACTCCAGAGGGACGATTGTCAAAGATGCTCCAAACGTTGACGGTTGTATAGTTTCAACTTCGTTTTGAAGCTGTGTCGAATGAGTCCATGGATTTGTCGAGCGGTTTTGGTTCGTTGTTTTACTTAAGGTGGCGGAAAGGACATAAAATCATCTGTTTTATCACTGCCTAGAATCCTAAGGCCATGAAGGCACCTACTCCCACTAATTAAGTAAGCCATTCACAACCCAAATTAAACAATATAATAAGGAAATCAATGCGTAATATTAAAAAAAGTCATTTATAAGTCTTAAATAGTTTTACAATCATAAAAAACATGAAATAAGTGCTATAACTCCCAAAACTTGGTGTCACTAGTACAAGAACCACTAAGAAACTAATACAAGTTTGAGATAATAGCTAATACACCGTCTGAAATAAGGAGACATGAATAAGTAAATGAAGATGAAGAATCTGGTGCCACGGATGAGCCAGTAGTGTTACACCTCCCATCTTATTGCAAAGAGATTTTGGCTTATTGGTGGTGTGTACCTTCAGTTTCGTAATCCGCACCAGAGTTTTGCGACATGAGATATTTTACCTTGTATGTGTACAGGAGTATAAGTATGCATTCTTGACATTACGAGGCAATTAGAAGTGAAACGAATCGAATCGGAACAAAACGGAGCAGTTCAGCAAAACTGATGACACCAGTCAGCGTCGACGACCCAAAGGATGACCGTTGACATGTCGACGAGCTGTCGTTTGGCACCGTCGACAGGGTTCTGCAATTAGACGTCTTAGGCGGTAGTTCGACGGGGCATGTCGACGGACCGTTAACACGTCGACGACTGTCGAAACATGACTTCCTTTATCATGATCCAAAATCGAAACATGACTTCCTTTATCTTTCCATGATATTTTTACATTCCGAAAAATATGAGTCAATGTTTATAAAAAGCTTCTTATGAGACAAAGATAAGAGATATGTCATGAGTATTATAATGATGATGATGAGTGTAAGCCTAAAGATCCTAAAGCTTATGATATGATATTTCCATGAAGCTAATGATCCTTATACGATTCTTTGATGTTATTCATTATTGCTAGACCCACCTTATGATGCTAGTTCCTTCAAGGTAAGGTATGATGATTATGATTACTCCATAATGGAATCGGGGGTTCTCGACCTTACGTCACCCCGATATAGTTATAGATTATCTTTGAGTTCTAATGCATGCTTTATGATAAGTATATGATGATGAGGTTACACCGTGCCTAGAAGGCCGGACATGTCACCGCGAAGGCGGGCTGCATACGATTACACCGTGCCTAGATGGCTTGGACATGTCACCGCGAAGGCGGGCTGCATATGATTACACCGTGCCTAGAGAGCCGGACATGACACCACTAGTGGGCGGCGTGAGATGGTTACTCGGACGTGGGTTAACGATGATGGTATATGTGATATGTATGACATGTGTTTTCTTCTAAAGGTTAAGCAGGTTACATCCTCATCTCATGTTTTATGATTTCTTTATTATGTTAGTATTATTCATGCCTTACATACTCAGTACATTTATCGTACTAATGTCCTTTCTTTTATGGACGCTGTATTCATGCCCACAGGTAGACAGGGAGGTGACCTAGATTCATAGGAGCTGATCAGCGAACTTACAGGAGCACTCCCTTATTTCGGAGGTGCTATTTTTAATATATTATATTATGTATATATTTGGGCACAACGGGGTCCTGTCCCGTCCTTATGTCTAGTACTCTAGTAGAGGCTTATAGATACATATGTGTGGGTAGCAGATATCCCATGATGACTACATTGCTCTTTTGTATATCATTTTTGTAGCCATGAGGGCTTATGTATATAGATATGTGTTGCTTTGGAGGCTATATATATGTGTGTGTGTGTGGGGGGGGGGGTGTATGTTTAGGTTGAGTATGACAATTAGCATAATGAGTGGTGCTCGGTAGTCAGCTCCGGTTACCCGTTATGGCCCACTAGTCGGGTCGTGACAAAAGTGGTATCAGAGCAGTTCCGTCCTAATAAGTGTCTGCGAGCTGTGTCCAGTAGCGTTTTGTTTATTGGTGTGAAGCGCGCCACACTTATAAGCAAGAGGCTGCAGGGCATTTAGGAAAAATGACCGTTCTTCTTCTTACTAGATCGTGCGATAGAGCCTTGTTATAAGATTTTCTTCTCCCTAATTGTGCGTTATGATTTCAGTGATGCCGCCCGAGAGAAAAGCTACAGCCCCCAGAGGGACAAGGCTACGACAGAAGGCGGATGGAAAGGGAGCCTCCAACAAATATTGAAGAAGGTGAATCTTACATTGAGGCTCCATCCAATACGTCTCATACTCCGCCTATCTTAGAAGAACAAGAGGGGGCTTCAGCTCCGGCTCCTATGCCTCCAGTTCCTCCACCGGGTGCTTCAGTTCAATAAATGACCGAAGCTATTCAGCTATTAACACAGTTAGTTGCTGCTCAGGCACATTGACAGAGCACGGGTCCAGGTGACAGGGCGACTAGTGCTAGAGCCCGCGATTTCATAAGTTTAAATCCTCTAGAATTTTTCGGGTCAAAGTCGAATGAAGACCCGCAAGGTTTCATTAATGAGATGCTGAGAACGTTGAGAATTATTCATGCCTCCGATACTGAATTTGTGGAGTCGGCATCTTATAGATTTCAGGATGTAGTGGTCCTTTGGTATAATAACTGGATATCTTCAAGAAAGGAAAACGCACCTCCCCCGATTTGGCAAGAATTTGTAGATGCTTTCCTTCATCATTATTTGCCAGCCGAGGTTCGAAGGGCCCGTGCGGATAGGTTTTTGAATCTAATGCAAGGGAATATGAGTGCTCGAGAGTATAGCCTTCACTTTAATTTATTGGCTTGATATGCTCCGACTATGGTGGCCGATTTAGGAGATAAAATGCATAGATTTGTCAGTGGCTTAGGGCCGCATTTGTTTAAAGATTGCTTGATAGCTTTATTTCAAGAGGGGATGGATATTTCCCTTATTCAGGCCCACGCCCAGAACTTAGAGGAGTAGCAACATCCGCAAAGGGGTGAGCGCGATATTGATATAGGGTAGAGTAAGAGGGCCAGATCTGTTGGTGCTGGCAGTGATTATAGAGGGGGATTGAGGCAGTCATATTCTAGACATTTCGGCCAGTCAGAGACTAGTGCACCCCCTCGGTTTGCAGGCAGGAGATTTGACTGCTTCATTCATTCATTCTCAGTTAAGAGGTGATTAAAGTCAGAGGAGACCACCGGTTCCGCGATATAGTCAGTGCAGAAAGTTACATTCGGGCCTGTGTCGCCAAGGTTCAGATGCTTGTTATGTTTTTGGACAGACTGGGCACTTGATGCGTGATTGTCCCTCAAGGATCAGCAGCTGGTTCTTCCTCATCTGTGCACCCAACAGGGCAGACTCCCCAGATTCTTGCAGGCTGTGGTAGGGGCAGAGGGGGAGCATCCAGTTCAGGTGGCGCTCAGCCCTGTATTTATGCTCTAGCCAGACGTCCGGATCTTGAGTCCTCCCCGGATGTGGTTACAGGTATATTATCTGTTATATCCCGCCCTTTTGCGTAATCGAAAAATTTGAGATAATTGTGAATTATGAGAAAGAAGGCTATGTTTGAAATTTTCTTAGTATGTGTATGTCGGGTATGGAAATTTGAACGTGAAAACACCGGAGAAGGCCTAAGGGAAAATGGGAATTTTGGAAATTTATTTCGGAAATTGCAAAATGTGATTTGTGAAGAATTGGGCTAAAAAAAAAAAAAAGGAAAAATGAGGCCCAACAAGGGAGGCCCAACCGGCCACACCATGGTCCAAGTCCATGGAATTAATTAATTCCCATGTGATGAATTATATTATATGAGTCATCTATATCCTTGGAACATTCAAGAAAAGCAAAGAAAAATCAAGAAAAAAGGAAAGAAAGAGAGCACGGGTTTGAGAGGAAGAGAGAAAAAGAAAAGAAGAAAAAATTTTGGAGTTAAATCCTTGATTCAAAAATTCATTTCTTGTGGGATTATTGCTAAGCTCAAGGTGCTCTACAAGTTGGTATAATTTTCAAGTCAAGGGAGTGTTTGGTTTGGCAAGGAGAAGAAATTTGGAAAGGTAAGAATTCTTATTTTTATGTTGGAAGAATTATGTATGTGTTGTAGTATATGTAGAGTATATGAGAATTATGGAAGTGTTGCACGTATGTGGTGTGTGTTTGTGTGTTGGCCGTGAGTATGTGTATGTGTTGCATGACTATGAGGACTTGAATTCATGTTGGAATCTTGTTGTAGTATAGTAGAAATTGTATTGGAAATGAAAGTTGAATGAATTAATGAGAGTTGGGAAAATTAGAGTGTGGCCGTGTGGTTCCATGTTGATGTTGGAATGTGAATTAAATTTCGTTAGTATGTTAATTGTGTTATTGTGAAAGGAATGGAAGCGTAATGGTTCTTGTTGTTATGGAAAAGTTGGGTGAATTATGTCCTTGGTAGGAAACTTGTATATTGTATATATCCTATGTATATTTGGTGATAATGTTATGATATGTTTCCGAATAGAATTGTAATGATCTTGATTAATATGTTGAGGTTGAATTGGAAATATGAAGTTGGAAACGGAAGTTATGACATTATGTTGGAAAATGACCAATTAGGTCATATTGCGTTTTATTGGGTTTGTTGGTGTTATTGTTGATTTGTTGTTGGTTATTCTGAGCCGAGCTAAGTCTCGGGGGTGTTGTATTCATAGGGGAAATGCTTTATGAAATTTCGGTAGCCAAGTATAACCCCAAGTTGAAATGTTAGCTTGCATGAATAGTAATTGGTAAGAATGACCGTTTGCGCGTTTTGGACGAAACGGGAGTTGAGATTTGACGAGCGTAAGGCGCAGTTCAGGTATGTAAAGCCGTTTCTATCCTTCTTTGGCATGTTCTGAGTGTACTAGGCTTGAAAGTGAGCCTCGATTGCCCTTCTGCGTTCCATAATTCAAGATTGAAAATAGCGTCAAAACGTTCAGTAAGATTGAACCTGTTTCTTCACAAGTTGTCATCAAAATGACTTATATGTACGAAACTTTCCCAAATGAACCTGGGTTTGTCCCAAACGCTTTCAAATGACTTTATAAAGACTATGATCCATGATTTATGCCCGCCGCCTCGATTTGACCCGAGGTGGGCCCATAGAATCCGAGACCTCTTATTATGATTTTAATTAATTTATTCCTATACCATGTTTAAAGGAATCGTTGATGATTGTACCGTTGTCGAACAATGAATATGATAAGTTTAGGATATGTCTTGATATGGGTTATGATCCTAAAAAATATGATCTGAAGTAAGAAATCGTGCCATCCCCAAAAAGGGCATACATATACCTATATGAGCATCGTCCGATTTCCTTGAAACGATATGTCATTTGTATTGTTCCGTTTGCTCAAGAACGATCATTTTGAATCTTTTGTAAGCCCTATGATATATTTGTTACGTACGAATAGTCTCCAAAACCCCGATTTGACATAATCCGTCATGGCATCCGAAAGGTACGTATTTTGACTATTGTGTGATTGGTCCGTTAGTCCGGACTTATATGCATATGTTTACGCACTACTCGTTCGTGCAAGCTATGATATGTCTTTTCACCGAGCCCGGGCCGGACATGTTCTCGTGCGCACTTCTCTCGCATTATTCACCGAGTCCCTCGTACTTGCGGGCGGGACACGTTATTTGTATATGATTATGATATGATGATACGGGGATGGCGGCCGGACGGCAAATGATTATTATTCACCGAGACCCGCGAAAGAGAGGGCGGGACACGTTATGTATACATGATATATGATTTGACAGATATGATTCCATATTACCGAGTCCCTTAATAAGGGCGGGATACGTCATCTACACATATGGTACATGATTACGTTATGCATGACTTTACTTACCGAGTCCCTTATCCGAGGGCCGGGACACGATACATGTTCGCGTGATGTTATATGATCTGATATGCATTATGTCTTCTGAGGTCTCGGACACGGTGTTACTTTTTGTATTTCAGATTCTAATTACAGCTCCGTCTCGTTATGCTTCAGTACTCCGTCTTTGATCATGGTTATACTTGTTACCTTTCTCGCTTTACATACTCGGTACATCTTCGTACGACCCCCTTGCTTCTCGGGGGTACGTGTTACATGCCCACGGTGTACGGACGCACCGCGTGATACGCCACCGGTCTAGGACTTCGATCTGTTGTTTTGAGGAGCTCCCTTTGATCCGGGGCCGATACTTTTGGTATATATCTTCCGTTGTTCATATGGTCCGTATATATGACTATTTGGGTACGGCGGGGCCTCCGTCCCGTTTTCGATTCGATTCGTTCGTATGTTAGAGGTCCGCGCACATGATTGTGGGTTGTGAGTTGTCAATGGTCAGGTACGTATGTTGGGGTTTGCGACTCTGTCTGTTATGATAGCCTCAGCGGCTAGTGTACAGGCCTAAGTATGTTTATGTATGTATGTATATTTTAATGCGACGTACCCGATATTTGTATGAATTTATGTATGTCTAAACGAGATTAGGTTGTTTGATATGCCGGATACCTCGGAGTAGGTACGTATGGGTGTCCAGTTAGGACACCAGTCGCGGCCCACGGGGTTGGGTCGTGACAAAAGTGGTATCAGAGCGGTCGGTTCTCGGAATGTCTGCAGGCCGTGTCTAGTAGAGTCTTGTTTATTGGTGTGTTGGGCCCCACATCTATAAACAGGAGGCTACAGGACATCTAGGATGTTATGTTACCCTTTCTTTGACTCTTAGATCGTGCGTTAGAGCTGTGTTATCAGGATGTTTTCCCTTCTGACGAACTGTGTTATGTTTTCGGCGATGCCTCACGAAGAAAGCGACCGTCGCCCAAAAGGCAAAGCGATGCGGGAGACGGAGAGACTAGCCGGGCTCGAGAGGGTTACTAGGGCCGTGCTCTGCCATGCCCGATATTGTGCCCCGTCGGAGGGTTCGGCCACTCCGCCACCCGGATGAGGCGGGCGAGCCCCCGGCGGCTCCGGCGCCCGCTCCCCGGCCGGGGGCGGAGGACGGGACATTGAGGGAGGCGATACCGCCGACGACGATAGTGGCCGGACGGGCTCGAGGACGCGGACGAGAGAGGAGATGATGATGACGGGCGTGATAGCACGAGGGTCCGCGATTTTCGACATGTGGCCCCCCGGAGTTTTCGGGTCTAAGCCCGAGGAGGACCCCCATGACTTCATTCGGGGGATGAGACGTGCATTAGGACTGGTCAGGGCTTCAGAGACCGAGTCCGTCGAGTTAGCCTCGCACAGACTACGAGATGTTGCGGCTAACTGGTATGAGTCTGGGAGTGTCCCGGGGGTGAGGATGCTCCCCGGCTACGTGGGACGAGTTCACGGCCGCTTTCCTCCGCCACTTTCTACCACCGGAGGCGCGACGGGCGAGAGTTGACCGATTTTTGCGGTTAAGCGAGAGGGCGAGGAGTATTCGAGAGTATAATTTGGAGTTTGACTCTGCGGCCCGATATGCGCCGACGATTGTGGCCGATATGGACCGGATGCACCGGTACGTGATGGGGGCGGACCCTTTGGTTGATTGTTGCATGGCGATGGCGGCGCGACCGGTATGGACATCGCCGGCTACGAGCTTATGCACGGGGGGTAGAGGACCGGCATAGGGAAGATCGATCCCCGTAGAGAGTATGACGGAGACGACCCAAGGGCCGATTTGAGGAATATTCCGGAGGTTCTCGAGGCGGACGGCCTCGGCGGCATGCTGGTAGATTCTTTCCTCCGTCGGACCGCGGTACCCGGTCCGTTGGTAGACATTTTGATGGCGCGGGTCCGTCTGGAGTAGGCCAGAGTTCTAGGGCCTTGGATTCGCAGCGGAGTACGGGGTTCAGTCAGTCGAGGTTATCTTTACCCCAGTGTCCTCAGTGTGGCGGTGCACCATCCGGGAGAGTGCGTCTTGCCACCGCGCTCGTTTTCGTGCGGCCGACGGGGCCACATCATGAGGGAGTGCTCGCACGGGGCGGTTCGAGGTTCGGCCCGGCCTACTCGGTCGGATGCGGCTCGTTTTCTCCTTCGGTAGCCGTGCGCCCCACGGGCGAGATATGCGCGCACCGGTGAGGCGCGGCGAGAGGTCGGAGTGGAGCACCCGGTTCTAGCGGTCCTTCGAACCGCGTATATGCTTTGACCGGCCGGCGGGACCCGGAGTGTCACCGATGCGGATCCGGGTATACTATTAACCTTTCCTCGAAAAGTACGTGCATTGATTGATCTGTATTTCATTATGTTGTATGATTTTCTTTTCTGGGTGCTAGTAAGAGTAAAGCATAAACCCAAATTACAAGAACCTTTTGAGGCAGCTATACATATGTACAGGTGGAAATAGACATTAAGGATTCAAAAGGGTGACATGCTAATTGTATGGTCTAGACCGGGGTGGGACCCGCTACGAAAATTTCTGAAAAATTTATTAAGGTGCTGAACTACCCTAAATTACGTGGCAATGATTGTGTGAGGCAATTGGCGCAGTGATATTATCGACAGCGCACCAGAATGTATAGAAGTTTTGAAGTTAAGCGTGCTGAGACCAGAGCAATCCTGGGATGGGTGACCCCCTGGGAAGTGCGTCAAATTTTTTCACAAATATGGATATGGGGACTAAATGAGAAATTGGGGTAACTTAAGTAGGATGACAAGGAAATTTCGTAAGACTCTGACGTACAGTAAAGGTAGTTCGACTCTGACTGCGATTCTGTACGCTATATTTCTGCGTCCCTGCTTTCGGTGAAATCGTTTACTATACCACGTGCTTCGAATCTCATTACGTATCGTGTAACATACCTCTCGTACGTCCAACTCCGATCATAATTACGTCCGATATACTTCGGTACGTACGGTTCGATTTTAAATCGTACGATAAATCTCTATATGTCGACTACGATTATAGATCCGTCTGATATGTCTCTGTACGTCTGGCTCCGAATTTGAGTTCGCTTAAGATAATCGTCGGAATATGATTCTGTCTGTCGTACTTTTGTACTTCGGACTCCGGATATAACTCCGTCTGACGTCCGTTTGATCTTCTGGTTCTAGTTAAGACTCTGTCCGTCGCCTATCCGATTTAAGCCGGTACGAACAGCTCTAACACGGCGATATCGAAAAGAGATGGATGAAGTCAAGTTCTTCGACCAAGTGCAAGTATGTAAGTAGCAAAAAGACCTCCCCGGCTGATTTTGATCTACCACGAGGTTGAATTAACATTCGAGGACGAATGTTTTAAAGGGGGGGAGGATGTTATATCCCGCCCTTTTGCGTAATCGAAAAATTTGAGATAATTGTGAATTATCAAAAGAAGGCTATGTTTGAAATTTTCTTAGTATGTGTATGTCGGGTATGGAAATTTGAACGTGAAAACACCGGAGAAGGCCTAAGGGCAAAATGGGAATTTTGGAAATTTATTTCGGAAATTGCAAAATGTGATTTGTGAAGAATTGGGCTAAAAAAAAAAAGGAAAAATGAGGCCCAACAAGGGAGGCCCAACCGGCCACACCATGGTCCAAGTCCATGGAATTAATTAATTCCCATGTGATGAATTATATCATATGAGTCATCTATATCCTTGGAACATTCAAGAAAAGCAAAGAAAAATCAAGAAAAAAGGAAAGAAAGAGAGCACGGGTTTGAGAGGAAGAGAGAAAAAGAAAAGAAGAAAAAAATTTTGGAGTTAAATCCTTGATTCAAAAATTCATTTCTTGTGGGATTATTGCTAAGCTCAAGGTGCTCTACAAGTTGGTATAATTTTCAAGTCAAGGGAGTGTTTGGTTTGGCAAGGAGAAGAAATTTGGAAAGGTAAGAATTCTTATTTTTATGTTGGAAGAATTATGTATGTGTTGTAGTATATGTAGAGTATATGAGAATTATGGAAGTGTTGCACGTATGTGGTGTGTGTTTGTGTGTTGGCCGTGAGTATGTGTATGTGTTGCATGACTATGAGGACTTGAATTCATGTTGGAATCTTGTTGTAGTATAGTAGAAATTGTATTGGAAATGAAAGTTGAATGAATTAATGAGAGTTGGGAAAATTAGAGTGTGGCCGTGTGGTTCCATGTTGATGTTGGAATGTGAATTAAATTTCGTTAGTATGTTAATTGTGTTATTGTGAAAGGAATGGAAGTGTAATGGTTCTTGTTGTTATGGAAAAGTTGGGTGAATTATGTCCTTGGTAGGAAACTTGTATATTGTATATATCCTATGTATATTTGGTGATAATGTTATGATATGTTTCCGAATAGAATTGTAATGATCTTGATTAATATGTTGAGGTTGAATTGGAAATATGAAGTTGGAAACGGAAGTTATGACATTATGTTGGAAAATGACCAATTAGGTCATATTGCGTTTTATTGGGTTTGTTGGTGTTATTGTTGATTTGTTGTTGGTTATTCTGAGCCGAGCTAAGTCTCGGGGGTGTTGTATTCATAGGGGAAATGCTGCCGAAATTTCGGTAGCCAAGTATAACCCCAAGTTGAAATGTTAGCTTGCATGAATAGTAATTGGTAAGAATGACCGTTTGCAGTTTTTGGACGAAACGGGAGTTGAGATTTGACGAGCGTAAGGCGCAGTTCAGGTATGTAAAGCCGTTTCTATCCTTCTTTGGCATGTTCTGAGTGTACTAGGCTTGAAAGTGAGCCTCGATTGCCCTTCTGCGTTCCATAATTCAAGATTGAAAATAGCGTCAAAACGTTCATGATTGAACACATTTCTTCACAAGTTGTCATCAAAATGACTTATATGTACGAAACTTTCCCAAATGAACCTGGGTTTGTCCCAAACGCTTTCAAATGACTTTATAAAGACTATGATCCATGATTTATGCCCGCCGCCTCGATTTGACCCGAGGTGGGCCCATAGAATCCGAGACCTCTTATTATGATTTTAATTAATTTATTCCTATACCATGTTTAAAGGAATCTTTGATGATTGTACCGTTGTCGAACAATGAATATGATAAGTTTAGGATATGTCTTGATATGGGTTATGATCCTAAAAAAATATGATCTGAAGTAAGAAATCGTGCCATCCCCAAAAAGGGCATACATATACCTATATGAGCATCGTCCGATTTCCTTGAAACGATATGTCATTTGTATTGTTCCGTTTGCTCAAGAACGATCATTTTGAATCTTTTGTAAGCCCTATGATATATTTGTTACGTACGAATAGTCTCCAAAAACCCTGATTTGACATAATCCGTCATGGCATCCGAAAGGTACGTATTATGACTATTGTGTGATTGGTCTGTTGAGTCTGGACTTATATGCATATGTTTCTGCACTACTCTGTTCGTGCAAGCTATGATATGTCTTTTCACTGAGCCCGGGCCAGGACATGTTCTCGTGCGCACTTCTCTGCATTATTCACCGAGTCCCTCGTACTTGCGGGCCGGGACACGTTATTTGTATATGATTATGATATGATGATACGGGGATGGCGGCCAGGACGGCACATGATTATTATTCACCGAGACCCGCAGTAGAGGGCCGGGACACGTTATGTATACATGATATATGATTTGACAGATATGATTCCATATTACCGAGTCCCTTAATAAGGGCCGGGATACGTCATCTACACATATGGTACATGATTCTGTTATGCATGACTTTACTTACCGAGTCCCTTATCCGAGGGCCGGGACACGATACATGTTCGCGTGATGTTATATGATCTGATATGCATTATGTCTTCTGAGGTCTCGGACACGGTGTTACTTTTTGTATTTCGATTCTAATTACGACTCCGTCCGTTATACTTCCTCTCGTCTTTGATCATGGTTATACTTGTTACCTTTACGCTTTACATACTCGGTACATCTTCGTGCGGCCCCTTGCTTCTGGGGGCGTGTTACATGCCCGGTGTACGGACGCACCGCGTGATACGCCACCGGTCTAGGACTTCGATCTCTTGTTTTGAGGAGCTCCCTTTGATCCGGAGTCGATACTTTTGGTATATATCTTCCGTTGTTCATATGGTCCGTATATATGACTATTTGGGTACGGCGGGGGCCCGTCCCGTCTTCGGATTCCGTTCGTATGTTAGAGTACCGAGACATGATTGTGGGTTGTGAGTTGTCAATGGTCAGGTACGTATGTTGGGGTTTGCGACTCTGTCTGTTATGATAGCCTCAGCGGCTAGTGTACAGGCCTAAGTATGTTTATGTATGTATGTATATTTTAATGCGACGTACCCGATATTTGTATGAATTTATGTATGTCTAAACGAGATTAGGCTTTGTTTGATATGCCGGATCCGTCGGTAGGTGCGTATGGGTGTCCCAGGACACCGAGCCGCGGCCCACGGGGTTGGGTCGTGACATTATCCATATTCTCTCATGATGTTTATGCATTGATTGATTCGGGTTCTACGTTGTCTTATATCACTCTGTATATTGCTGGCCGTATTGGGGTGAGACCCGAGCCAATTAAACCTTTTGAGGTATCTACTCCGGTTGGAGATCCCGTAATAGCTAGACAAGTGTACAAAAATTGTGTGGTGGTGGTATGTAATCGCTAGACTATTGCTGATTTGATTGAGCTAAAAATGTTAGATTTTGATGTGGTTATGGGCATGGATTGGTTGGCTTCTTGTTATGCTAATGTGGCTTGCAGAACGAAAATAGTCCGATTTTAATTTTCGGGAGAACCCGTGCTTGAATGGAAAGGTAATACAGCGTCTCCCAAAGGTAGGTTTATTTCCTACCTTAAGGCGAGGAAGATGATCGCCGAAGGCTATATATATATATCACCTAGTCCGAGTTCATGACACCGAAGAAAAGCCACCGACTTTTCAATCCGTCAGACCATTTATGTATTGTCCTTGGAATTCTTCGGACTCGAGAATTGTATGCAAAATTTTCAAAATGCGAGTTTTGGCTGAATTCTGTGACTTTTCTGGGCCATGTTATTTCAGCTGATGGCATTCGAGTTGATACCCAGAAAATTGAGGCTGTGAAGACTTGGCCAAGGCCTACAATGCCTACATAGATCCGTAGTTTTCTGGGATTGGCAGGTTACTATAGAAGATTTGTAGAGGGGTTTTCCTCTATTTCAGCACCATTGACGAGGCTAACTTAGAAATTGGTAAAATTTCAATGGACTGATGCTTGTGAATGCAGTTTTCAGGAATTGAAGGATAAATTGACTTCGACCCCAGTTCTGACACTCCCAGAAGGACCAGACAGTTATGTTGTGTATTGTGATGCCTCTGGTGTGGGGTTAGGTGGGGTGTTGATACATCACGGTAAAGTCATCGCCTATACTTCAAGGCAGTTGCGAAAACATGAAAAGAACTATCCGGCCCATGATCTTGAATTAGCTGTGGTTATTCATGCACTAACGATGTAGAGACACTATTTGTATGGCGTTCATATCGATATTTATACAGATCACAAGAGTCTCCAATATATTTTCAAACAGAAGGAGTTGAATCTTCGGCAGAGACGGTGGTTGAAACTACCAAAAGACTATGATGTGAGCATTTTATACCACCCCGGGAAGGCGAATGTAGTAGCTGATGCACTTAGCCGCAAATCAATGGGCAGTCTATGTGAGGTTCCTTCGGAGAAGAAAGAATTAATCTGTGAGCTTCACCAATTAGCCAGCCTTGGAGTTCGCCTAATTGATTCCGGCAATGTAGGACTTGGTATCCACAACCCAACTGTTTCATCCTTAGATATGGAGGTGAGAGAGCGCCAATATGAAGACCTTAAGTTGGGTTAGTATAGAGATACATTTCATGAGAAAGAGAAGTCGCCATTTGAAGTTTCTACGGATGGAGTTCTT
>NW_026726349.1:0-42847 GCF_029784015.1 Lycium ferocissimum | reverse complement strand
TCGCCCTTAGCCATTCTTAATATTGCCACTTCTAAATTGTTCATAAACCATTCATATGCTTAACAAAGCAAAAGTAAGACCTTGTTTGTCATTTCCCCGCAATTACCTTGAATTGTCCGATTGTACAAAAATGCGGGATATAACATAGTCTCTCCTACAGCAGTAGACTTGCCCTTCTGGGCAGCTGTCGCCTTTCTCGGAGGCATCGCTGAAAACATAGCAGTTCGTTAGAAATAAGTCATCCTAATAATACCGCTCTATCACACGATCTAAGATCAGAAAGAAAGACAACATCCTAAATGTCCTGTAGCCTCCTGTTTATAGATGTGGTGCACAACACACCGATAAATGTGACTCTACTGGACTTTACGGTGTAGACATTCGAGGACGAACATTTCGATACCACTTTGTCACGTCCCACGACCCCCGTGGCCGTGACTAGTGTCCGAATTGAACTCTACGTACCGACACTCGGAACTAGGATACTAACTCACTTAATCGTAAATAATCACATATAGCCTCGATTATCTACAAAATAGTCAACATATGCAACGCCAAGCCGGCTAGGGGCGTCGTAATGTACGGAATTCGAAATATGCACGAGAAGCAAGCCGACTAGAGAGCCGCGTAGGCGCGGACCGCCCAATACATAAACACACACACATAGCTGTCACACAGTATAGCCTTACCCGCGTACATGTCCCACGGTGCCTCTCAAACGGAAGTAACAAAATCATATGACGGACGGGGCCCCGTCGTACCCACAATAAATATATACATATAGTGCAAATGAAGTATATATACCAAAATGTAGGCTCCGAATGAAAAGGAGCACTCCCGGATAGCGAGAAAAGGTGTCCTAAGGGTGGATCACCGAGTCGAGCGTCTGTACACACGGGCATGAAACGCGGCCCCGAAGAAGAAGGGGTCGCACGAATATGTACCGAGTATGTAAAGCAAAATACAAACCATAATAACAAAATACGTAAAATAGATATGATATGCAAAATGTCAAAATATTTAGTTAAATACAAGTCATGCATAGGCTCTTAGAACGATGGTCGCCGCGTTTCGATGGCGCCATACCACAGCATCACACCGTAAAAGTTTCATATCTCCGTAACCGAAACGTATCCCCGTAACACATCATAGCCAACCATGACACCATACACGACGCATAACACCAAATATAAACGGACCCGGCCCTGCGAGGAGGGGAGCTCGGCGAACCGTAACACAACATCACACCGAATATACCATAATGCGCACGAAATATAACCGGCCCGGGAACCGGTGAACGAGGTAATAACCATAAGAACGAGCGGAGTCGTGAGTAACCATATGCATAAAATCATACTCATAACTCGTTAAGTAAGTAAAAAACCCATATGCGGAAGTCAAAGTGAAAATAGTATTAAATTTTTCCGGAGGTCATTAAGGATAGGCATAGGAAAGCCGCGGGCCCCACGGACGGGTGCCGACCCCATCCGAGCCCCTGCGAGTTAAGGAGTGTTATGTCTTATGGGCGAAGTTACTTATTATGTTTCGGCGATCCGAGCTCATCGGCAAAAGTTACAAGTGTTTGAAGTTCGGAACCTTTTTGTAGCAAAATTCTTTATAAGGCTTTTGAAATTCAATCTTTTAAACACATAAGAACCTTAGCTTGATTACATTAAAGAGTAAGTCTGTAAGAATGAGTAAGGCACATATCTAAGCTCGGACCCTAAGAGCGGAATTACCCCGAGGCTCGGGTCATAGCCTAGTAACACTAAGACATGCCAAAGAAGAGAAAGTGACGCCTTACATACCTCGTATCCTGCTCGGTGCTAAGTCAAGCCTCAACTCTCGGATGCTCCAAGATCTACATAACACCAATATACTAAACATTAGCCATAAGCCTTTAGGCACTCAATTTCAAATGAACATTAAATTCTACAGAAATTTCGGCAGCATTTCCCCTATAAATACAACACCCCGAGAATTCAACTCGGCCAAATTCAACAACAACCAACCCAACAACCAAGCTACCACATCAACAATCAATTCAAAAATGCATTCTACATTAAATACACTTCTTTCTACATAACTTCAACAACATTCCAATATACTTACTCCAACTACTTACATTCAAACTAATATCAACATTTATACATTCGATTATTAATCCAAAACCATTCGAACAATATTCAAGAACGCCTTAAACAATTCGCACAATTTTTCAAACATTCCAAACATTGTTCCAACTTACCCGAAATTGCCCCCAAACCCGAGAGCAACACCACTCACATTCCTTTCTTCCAATTTCTTGAATTACTCTAATAATCCATGCATTAACAATGCCATTCTCTTAAGTACAAAATTTTACATTAACGTACCATGACTTCCAAAACAGTCCGCAACCATCACAACATTAACTTAGATCATCCAAAAGCTCATTATTGATATAGAATGCGCAACGACAACAACTAAAGCATTAAGTAACATTCACTCATCCTTACACAAACATGGCCTATATTCGGCCATCTTCATACACACACATATATGTAGTTCCCATTCATTCAACACACTACAAAAACAAGGAAACATGCTACATATAATTCAATCTCTCAATTCTACATAATATGGCATATGCTCGGCCACAAGCCATGCATATTCCATGTTCACGGTTCAACTCCAACATATAGGTTTTCATGTATTTCATTCATATTTACATACTACGACATGCCCACACCATTCACAACACATAAAAGAGAATTAATTCTTACCTTTTCTTCTTCACTTCACACGTCAACTAAGGTGATGAATAAGGGAAACGGATAGCTTATTGATCCGAACAACGCTTCCACGTTAATAAGCACCCTTGAATTAGTTGTTTTGCTAGAAGAACCAATTTTTTTTATGGAAGCTTCTTGGTCTTGAAATTTTCTCTCTATGGCCAAATCTCCTTCTTTCTCTCTTCTCCTTGTTTTCTTGATTTTTCTAGAAATAAAATGAAGAGCAAGATGACTTAGTCATCTTTTAAATCCCATATGAAATAATTCCATGTGGCCAAGGCCCACAACTAAGGTGGCCGGCCACTTTAGCCCCTTAATTTCCATAATACACAAGTTTTCTTAATTTATTTTTGCCCCCTAATGTTTCCTTTATACTTTCATGCTACTAAGGCCATACACCACTTATATTTTTAAAGCAAAGTCGTGATTAAAAATCCCGACTTCATGCCCCGGAATAGTCTTGTTCCTAACTTGTCATAATTAACTCGGATTATCCCGTTGTTAAAAATACGGGATATAACACTCATAATGGCCATATCTCGTTACAAGGCTGTCTTAGGAATATCTTCTTCTCTAACTCTCACTTGATGATAACCCGATCTCAAATCTATCTTGGAAAATCACTTGGCACCTTGTAGTTGATCAAATAAATCATCAATCCTCGGAAGAGGGTATCTATTCTTTATCGTCACCTTATTGGCCTGTCTATAATCAATACACATTCGTAGGGAGCCATCTTTCTTCTCATAAATAATACCAAAAGTGCTCCCACGATGATGAACTGGGCATAATAAACCCCTTCTCAAGTAAATCTTTTAACTGGGCTTCCAGCTCTTTCAATTCTGCAGGAGCCATTCGACAGAGAGGAATAGAAATAGGCTTAGTATCCGGTAACACATCAATGGCGAAATCAATTTCCCTTTCTGGAGGGAGGCCTGGAAGTTCATCTGGAAATACATCCGGAAACTCATTCACTACCGGAACAGATTGGAATGTTGGTGACTTTGCTTCTATATTATGAACTCGGACTAGATGATAAATATAGCCCTTGGCTATCATCTTTCTTGCCTTAAGGTAGGAAATAAACCTACCCCTTGGAGTTGCCGTATTACCTCTCCATTCAAGCACGGGCTCTCCCGGAAATTGGAAGCGAACTAATTTCATTCGGCAGTCAACTTTAGCATAGCACGAGGCCAACCAATCCATACCCATAATAACATCAAAGTCTAGCATTTCATTAAGCTAAATCAACTTTGGTTTGGCGATCACATATCACAATTATACAATCTTTATACACTTGTTTAGCTATTACGGGATCACCAACCGGAGTAGACACCTCAAAAGATTTGATTAGCTCGGGTTTCACCCCAATACGATTAGCAACATAGGGGGTAATGCATGATAACGTAGAACCTGGATCTATCAATGCATATACATCATAAGAGAACACGGTCAATGTACCTATAACCACATCTGGGGAAGACTCGAGATCCTGTCGTCCGGCTAAAGTATATAAGCGGTGCTATGTGGCACACAGTAGATGCTCCCCCTCGGCCTCTACCTCGACCCCCCGCTGGAATACGAGAAGTCCGTCTGCCGGACGCACCGATGAAGAACGGTGCCGATCGATCCCGTGGCCGGGGCCCCAACTCTGCCGCTTATCGACGGGCAATCTCTCACCATATGCCTACACCTGACCACAAGTATAACAAGCGTCTGAACCCTGATTGCATCGCGGTATTGGAGGTCTCCTCTGACTATAATCTCCCCCAAACTGTCCAGAATGTAATCTACAGCACTAATTGCATCACGGTACTGGAGGTCTCCTCTGACTATAATCTCCCCCAAATCGCAACCCAGGGCCCTCGAACTGCGCGTCCCGTCCCGAAAGGAAAGAGCGATCAAATCTCCACCAGTAATCGGGGGAGGTGCACTCGTCACTGACTGGCCTGGGTGCCTAGAATATGACTGCCTTGATCCCCCTCTATAATCACCGCCTGTACCCATAGATCTAGCCCTTTTACTTTGCCCTCTATCAACATCACGGTCACCCTTTTGCGGAGGTTGTTGCCCTTCTAGATTTTGGGCATGAGCTTGAATGCGGGAAATATCCATCCCATCTTGCAATGAAGCTGTTAAGCAATCCTTAAATAAATGTGTCCCTAAGCCACTCACAAATCTATGCACCCTATCGCCCATGTCGGCTACCATTGTCGGGGCATATCTAGCCAAGGAATTAAATTGAAGGCTATACTCTCGGGCGCTCATGTTTCCTTGCTTCAAATTTAAAAATCTATCTGCTCTAACTCTGCGAACCTCGGGTGGCAAGTAGTGGCGAATGAAGGCATCAATAAATTCCTGCCACACAAGAGGAGGCGCATTCTCTTACCTCGATGCTATCCAATTATTATACCATAAAACCGCCACATCCGGGAGTCTATATGATGCCAACTCCACTGATTCAGTCTCGGAAGCATGAATAATTCGCAATGTTCTTAGCATCTCATCAATAAAGCCTTGCGGGTCTTCATCCGGCTTTGACCCAAAGAATTTCGGAGGATTCAAACTTATAAAGTCACGGGCTCTAGTACTAGTTGAATGATCACTTGGGCCGGCATTTTGCCGTTGTGCTTGGGCGGCAACCAACTGTGTCAATAAATGGATGGCCTCGGTCACTTGTTGACTCGAAGTAGCCGGTGGAGGAACTGAAGGCATAGGAGGCCGGAGTGACCCCCTTCTTTCTTCGCAATAGGCGGAGTAGTGGAGGCATTAGATAGAGCCTCATTATGTGATTCATCCACATCTACATTCATAGGCGGCTCCCTTTCTACCCGCCTCTTTGTCGTAGTCTTGCCCTTCTGGGCCGCTTTAGATTTTCCTTTTGGCGGCATTCTGAAATCACAACATACTATTAGGGAGGATAAAAGCTTATGCACGGCTCTATCGCACGATCTCATAAGAAGAAAGATAGTCATTTTTCCTAAATGTCCTGTAGCCTCTTGTTTATTAGCGTGGCGTGCAACACACCATAAACAAGACTCTACTAGACACGGCTCGTAGACACTCATAGGGCCCAACTCGCTGCGATACCATGCATGACCCGAACTACGGGCCACGACGGGTATCGGGCTAACCACCGACACCGCTCATTCTATTACTTATCTCGTTCTCATTCATAACATATGCTCATAATCATAAGAATTTATTAACATTTGAAACATATTTACTTTTATAAACATAAACCCTTTGGCTATCAAAATATATATACATGCATATACATAAAGACTATGGGACCATGCTACCCACACTGCGTATCTACGAGCCTCTACTAGAGTACTAGACATATGGACTGGACAGGACCCCGTCGTGCCCAATCATGTATATATATACATATATGTACCAAAAGAATAATCAACGAAGACCTCCGTGAAAAATGGAGTGCTCTCAAATCAGCCCGGCCATCCTCCGAGTCCGGATCACCTCACGTCTACTCCGGGGCATGAACACAGCGTCCGAAGAAAGGGACGTCAGTACGAATATTGTACCGAGTATGTAAGGCATAAACAATAATAATAAGACATCAATGAAATAAGGAGGCATCAATGGAGAAAGAATCAGTATCGACCGAATCATAAATGGAGTAATACATCTTTGACTTACTTTCATACTCATCATCATATCATATATGCATAAATGTATAAGCTGCCCGACCATATAGGTGCGGTGTGATAATCAATAATATTAGCATTAGCATTAGCTTGCGTCCAGGCCTCCTGCGTCCGAGGTATCATCTTATGCTGCCCACTAGTGGTGTTTGCCCATGCCATCTGGCCATGGTGTATAGTTGCCCGCCTTGGCGGTGACTGCCCGGCCAAATAGGTGCGTATAATAATATCCTCATATGCTCGTCATAATATGCTCATCATAACATACTTATCATGACTCATCATAGTACATGCATAGAGACTCATAGATAATCATACTCTATCGGGGTGACGTAAGGTCGTGGACCCCCGACTTCATTATGGAGCATTCATAAGTATCCTGCCTCACCTTGAAGGAACAAGCATAAGGTGAGTGTAAATAATGATCAACACCAATGGGCTATGGACAGCTTCATTAGATTAATTGGAACATCATATCATAAGCTATAGCATCTCTAGACTTAAGCTTATCATTATCATAATCGTAGCATATCTCTTATCTCGTATGGCTATTCATGAACAATGACTCATAGTCTTCTTGAAGATGGAACATTCATAATAAAAGGGGAAATTCATACCATAGGACTCATGCCTTAGAAAGAAAGGACTAGCCTCACATATCTTTGTCGTTTAACTATTCTATCGCTTGCTCGTTCTCCTTTACTGCGCTCGTTTATACCTTCAAGGGAATTCGTATCAACATTAGCTATACATAGGAACGAGCTCACGAAAGCTAGAGAAAATTGGGCAGCATTTCCTTTGTTTATACTACTTTCCTCCATATTCCATCTCAACTCCCAACACTCACAACGACAATCACAATATCACAAACAATAAGCATCATCTAATTACATTTCCCACAATTTATAATATCACTACAATTCTCCATAACCATGAACAAAGTCCATTATCGCGTTCTTTCTCATACAATACTCATTTCATGTTCTAAATATCATTTATAACGCATTTATAACATCAACACATCTATTTTCATGATTCAATCACTTCACTACTACTCATTAATGGCACTATTCACACATTTATGACCCATTTCCTATACTCTTCTACAATCCATGTGTTTCAACTCATAAATACTTCAAACAACATAGAAAGATCATGAAACTTACCTTAGATGATGAAGGGATAAGCCTTGAATGGTAATTCACCCTTTGCACCAAAATCCTATTTCATCTCTCTTAAGATTTCTTGGTTTGAATGACTTTTAATGGGTTTCATACACTTGATTCTACTCAATTCTTGTTGTTGATCTTTGATTTCTATTGTTTTCTCATGGATGAAGTGTTTGGAATGTTCTAGAGGTTTCTTGAGCTGTGGAGGAGTGAAGATGAAATGAAAAATGAATTGAGAGAAGTCCCTTATATTAATTCAAGTTCAGCCCCGACCAAGATATACGGACCAACATACGGTCCGTATGTTTTCTACGGGCCGTATGTCTGGCCGTAGATCTGGTCCAGTGAAGTATAGTATTCTGGGCTGGATCTACGGTTGGACATACGGTCCGTACTTTTTATACGGCCAGTATGTCTAGCCATGTTATATCCCTATTATATCTCGTATTTTGTGCGTTGGAATATTTTAAGTTGGTTTCGACAAGTTATGGACAAGACTTTTAATCTCCGGTTTTGTTGATTTTGTGTTAATGCACAAGTTGCATATTCATCTTTTCATTGGCATGAAGTGTTAAGGGTAAATTGGGAATAAGAAAAATTTGGGATTAAAAGTGAATTATGGAAAGTTAAGCATTTCATGGAAATTAAGGGTTAGAAGTGAAATTTTGGAAACTAAATATTTTATGAAAATGGCCATATGTGGCCATGTGTGTGGTGTGGGCCATAGCCCACATGTGCTAATTATATAAGTGGCAAAAGATGACTAATTAAGTCATCTTCATCATTTAGCACCCTAGAAAATTCAAGAAGCATGGAGAAAGAACAAGAGGCCATTCGGCCATGACCAAGAAAAATTGGAGTCCAAAATTGACAATCATGTTGTTGCTTCATAATTTAAACTCACGTTGACAGCATTATATATTATATCTCGCATTTTGTACGTCGGAATATTTTTTTTAGATGGTTGCGACGAGTTATGGACAAGGCTATTTTCCGACTTTGTTTCAAGACATAGGTGCTTATGAATTTGGTTAGATGGAAAGTTAGACGTTTCATGAAAATTTGGGGCCAAAAGTGAAGTGTTGGAATCTAAATTCATGAAAAAAAAAATAACCATGTGGCCATGCACATGACTTGTGGGCCATAGGCCACATGTATGAAGAATATGTGTAGTATTAGATGACTTATTAAGTTATCTTTATTATTTTCATCTCTTGGAAATTTCTAGAAAATTTGAGAAAAATTGAAAAAAAAAGAAGGGAAAAAAACGGCCAAGAAGAGCACATGACCAGCCATGTGACACTTATATTTATATATATATGTATAAGTTATAACCAAGCAAGACCAAATTCATCTTTTCCACTTTGGAAATTTCAAGAAAGATGAAGAAAAAACAAGAAGGAGCAAAACGGCCATGGCTGGCCGAATTTCAGCCATGGGTGATGATCAAGGAAAAATTATTTTCCTCAAGCTTTACCACTAATTGAGAGGTCCTCTGTTATATCCCGCATTTTGTACGTCGGAATATTTTAAGACAATCGCGGGAAGTTAAGGGCAAGGCCATTTTTCGGTTTTGTTTGAATGCGCAAGTCGCTTGAAAATATTATGGGCATGCAATATTGAGGGCAAATGTGGAATTTAGAAGTTTCTATTAGTTCATGAATTTTTGGAAAGCCAATGTGGCCGTGGGTCCCACTTGTGCCTTGATCACTTGTTGCAAGTCATGCAATAAAACATGTGTTCACCTTATGCTTTGGTGGCCAAAAATGTAGTGTGGGCAAAGATGACAAGGCAAGAATTCATCTTTTGTCATTTGGAAAACTCTAGAAATTTGAAGAAATTTGGAGGGAAAAGAAAAAAAAAAAAAAAAAAAAGGGAGAGCACATGGCCGGCCATGTGCTTGGCCATGTGCATGGCCATGTGCCATACTAATATATATATATGGAGGGATGATTAAAGAGGGCAAGTTCTCATCATTTTAAGCTCTAGAAAATTCAAGAAAAGAGAGAGAGAGTCACGGCCAGAGGCGCCGAACTGCTCCCTTGGAAGTGATCATGGAAAAAATTATTTTTCTTCTAGTTTTCTACTAATTGGAGGGTCCTCGTCGACGTGGAATAGTTGTTGGAAGAAGAGAACCATTCGTTTTGCAAAGAACGAGGCCTAGCCGAGAAGAGGAGGTGAAGGAACAAGGTATGATTCAATCTCATTTTTTTTATATGTTATGAGTGATTTGTGTATGTTGTAAAGCATGAAAATTAATGAAAGTCATGGAAGTAGGGAGGTTGAAGTGTAGTCGTGTGGATGTAGGTGTGGCCGTGTGGTATGTGTGTGTAGAGTGAGTGATTAATGGATTGAATTTAGCATGCTTGTGTGTGGTTGTAATGTGTAGAAAATGCATGAAACTCATGAGTTAATATATGTTGATGTTGGGCCGTGTAGGGGTTGTTTGGTGTGTAAGAAATGAATCAATGTCATCTAGAGTTTTGATTGTCGCCGTTATGAATTCTATGACGTAGAATGAAGGTTTGATCACCTAAATTGAAGATAAGATTGTCGTGGGCTGATTTGGAATGTAATGTGATTTTAATATAGCTCTCGAAATTATGGAAATGATGTTGCTAATATATGGAATTGTTGATATAGTTTATGAATTTGAAAGAGAGGAATATGTTGTTATTGTTCTTGTTGAGTTGGAAGGTTTCGGGTAAGATTGGATGTTGGTTTGGATATCTTAAATTGCCTATCGATATTGTTATTATGATTATTGGTTTGGTTGTTGTTGTATTTTGGCCGAGTTGAATTCTCGGGGATGGCACATTTACAGGGGAAATGCTGCCGAAATTTCGGTAGACAAATGTTAAATTCAAGGTTTGAATTCTTAAAGATTCTAATGAATGTTTGGTAAATATGACCATTTGTAGATTTTGGGCGAAACGGGAATTGAATTTGGAGTAGCGTAAGAAGCGGAAAAGGTATGTAAGGCTTTACCTTTCCTTCTTTTGGCATGTCTTAGACCTAATAGGTTTGGATACGAGCCTCGGGGACGATTCTATTCCTTGAAATCCGAGTTTGAATTTGTCCCTTTTTCATTCAATAGAATTGAATTAAGTTTTTCATGTTTGGTTGAAATAATTGCTTAAACATCTATAATTTGTCCAAATGTAACCGAATGACACTAAGACCTTCATAAGTGACCTTATAAAGTTTAATGTACGTAATTTGTGTGCACTACCTCGACTTGACCCGAGGTGGGCCCAAAATCCCCGAGACCTACTTGTGTTGTCCTATTTGATTCGTTTCCGTGTGATAATTAAGGAAAACTTTCGGTTATGGTTTCGAGTTGTTGTGATTCGTACGTATCCTCCGATATAAGCATTCCGATTTGGCTACTCTGACACAACTAGAACGATACAAGTGATTTGATATGAGTGCTCCCAACTCTGATATAAGTGCCCTAGTATGAATATTATAATATGAGTATGTAATCTGATATAAATAATCCGTTATGAGTGTTCTGATACAAATATTCCGACGTAAGTATTGAGACAAAAGTATTTTGATATGAATATTTTGGGACAGTACTTCACATAAAGCGCTCGTATGAATATTCGATGTGGGTATGCGGTTCGATATAAGAAATCCTTGTTATGAGTAATCCGATGTAAATATTTTGGTAAAGTATTTTTACTAAAAGTATCACGATATAAGTACTTTGATATAAGTATTCGTCATAAGTATTTTTGATACAGTATTCGACATAAACATTACGGTATAGGCATTATCTGTCTAAGTAATTTGTTATGAATATTCGATTGTATGATGTGTTCGGTTCCGGGTACCGTGGTATATGTCCGTCCACGATTCTACCGTGTATGTGGAGTGATATACCCGGTCTCCGAGTACTGTGGTATATGTCCGTCTCACGAGTCCGTGGGATTCCGAGCATCCTGTGGTATATGTCCGTCTCCGGTTACCGTGAACGGTTACGGGGGGCACCGTGGTATATGTCCGTCCCCGCCATCGGGTATATGGATTATGATGTGGTCGGTTCCCGGGTTCTCGTGGTATATGTCTGGTTCCCGGGGTACCGCTATGATGTGTTCGGTTTCCCGGCGTGGTATCTGTCCTCGGGTACCGTGTGTGTGTTATGATCTGTCCGGTTTTCCGGTGTGTATATGTCCGGGTACCGTGTGTATGTTATGATGTGTTGTGTTATGGTGACCATATTTACGTGCCTTTGCATGCCTTTGATTTGCACTATTTATGATCCGAAAGTAAGCGTTTTGATCTTCCGGATAAAGTACGTATTTTACGCACTTCGACTCGACCATGAATCGTATATCAATCTTCCGCACTCGATCATGATAAGGCTCCGTCCGATATATACGTACATCCGATTCGATTGTGATTTGTTAGTCGTTTCCCGTACATCCGGATTGGCTTATGATTGCACGCATTTCGGTTTACATACTCGGTACATATTCCGTCCGACCCGTTGGTTCTTCTTCGGGCCGGCGTTTCATGCCGCGCAGGTACTCCCAGATGATTAGCGACCATTATAGAAGATGCTCCAGTTGGATTGGCAGCTCCATTTGCTCCTGGAGGACGCCGAGTCGAGTCCGTATGATATGCCTTCGGATGGATGTTAGAGACTTTGAGAACACGACGTCGTGGGTATTAGTTGTCAATACTGTGAAATGGCTCCGTCAGCCGATATGTCGGTCTGTGTTATGTATTGAATTTTGTATGATTATAGATTTGTTCAAGTTAAAGGCTACGAGAAAGAATAAATCTAAAAATAAAAAAATTCACGATGTATTTTATCCTATTTGATTTAAAAAGTTTGACGCGATTTTGTGTGCAGCAAGAGTCTGAGGGTTCGCTCGACCCTAAGTAAGGGCCGGGTGCCCATCACGTCCCATCAAAATTGGGGCGTGACATCCTCTACACCATGGAGTAATTGTTGAAGCAAGAAAAACATTCCTTCTTACAAAGACAAGCTAGCCGAGTGAAGAACAAGAGTGAGAGGTAAGGTTCAATCTCATTTTTCATGTGTTGCGGATGATTTGTACATGCTGTGGAATGTAGAAATGAAAGAAGTTCATGATAACATGGTGTTGTGTGTGTGGCCGTGTGCAATGTGTTGAGGCCGTGTGTGTGTGAGGTTGTGTAGAAGTGAAGAATTAATTGTATTTAGCATGTTTGTGTGTTTTTGTAATGTGTAGAAAATGAATGAAACTCATGGAATGATGTATGTTGAGGAGTGGCCGCGACTAGGGGCTGTTTGGTATGCAACAAATGAATTAATGCCATCTAGTATTTTGGTTGTCGTCATTATGGATTCCATGACGTAAAATGAAGGTTAATGATCCAAGTTGAAGTTAAAAACCGTGTGGGCTGATTTGAAGGTTAATGTGATCTTAATGTAGTTTCTTGAATTTATGGAAATAATGTTGTCAATGTGTGAGTTGTTAGTGTAATTGATGAATTTAGAAGAAAGAATTGTGTTGGCCATGTTCTTGTTGAATTGGAACATTTCGGGTAAGGTTGTGTTTTGGATTGGCTTGTTTGATCATTGAGTGGATTGTTTGAAATGTTTTTGAATCTTAATTGAATGATCTTGGATTGGCATTTGACCTTGTGAGCGTTGATAGTAACTTGAAAGTATGTAGTTAAAAAGAATGAAATGGAATGTCGTCGAATTATATGAAAGGAGTTATTGATGTTAGAATGCGTTTGGAATTGCGTATTGATATCGTTTATATGGTTGTTGGTGTTGTTGTTGAATATTTGGCTGAGTTAAGTTCTCGGGGATGTCCAATTTATAGGGAAATGCTTTGCCGAAATTTCGGTAGATAAAGTGTTAATTTGGTATTGAATGCCTAAGTACTTATGGCTAATGATTGATACCTAATGACGTTATTGTAGATTATGAGAAGTTGAGACTTAAGGTTGGATTAGCTTAGGAAGCGGCTAAGGTATGTAAGGCTTACTCTTTCCTTCTTTGGCATGTCTTAGACGCAATTAAGGTATGACATGATTTGTGCTTGGGGTAACTCCGCTCTTACGCTCCGAATACGTATATGATCCTTATTTGCTTCATGATGTAACATACTTCATATGGTTCTTAAGTCTTATGTATGCGTGGAATTCAAACATGGTATAAAGAATTTTGTTCCTAAAGATCCTATGCCTAAAAACGTCCGTAACTTTCGTAAACGAAACCGGATTGCTTTAATACGACCACAAACGATCCTATGACATGTAACGACTTTAACTTTCATGTACGGGCTGGATTGGTTTAATGCATATCCGTAGGCCCCGAGGTTTACGTTTGAATAATTCTAACGACTTGTTTTTGAAAGAACTTAACATGATGTCCACTTTGACTTTCGAACGTCGACTACCTACTTCATTGAGTCTATGATGATTTATGTGTATATGGTTTCTCACTACTCTGCTCGTGCAAGCTCAATATGTCTTTCACCGAGTCCCGGGCCGGGTACGTATTCGTGCAACTCCATTGCGTTGTTCACCGAGTCCCTCACTAGAGGGCCGGGTACGCTATATATATATATATATGATGATGTGATGATGTGATGAGATGGGGATGGTGGCCAGGATGGCATACCGAGTCCCTTGCTAGCGGGGCCGGGTACGTTATTCACCGAGTCTCTCACTAGAGGGCCGGGTACGGTATGTATATGTATATGTATATGGACATGCATACATGATTATGATATGATTTCGCTCACCGAGTCCCTCGCTAGAGGGCCGGGTACGGTATATATGTACGATGATATGATGATATGATTATGTATATGATGATGATTATATGATTTTGATATGCACGGTAAATGTTTCCGAAGGCAAGTTTCATGATTTTTCTTCGTATTCTCTGATGTGATCCCGCTTACTATATTTCATGCTTACATACTCAGTACATATTCCGTACTGACCCCCTTCCTTCGGGGGCTGCGTTTCATGCCGCGCAGGTACACCCAGATGAGTTGAAGATATTATGAGGGGATGTTCCAACGGGATTGGCGAGCTCCAGTTTCTTCGGAGTGCTGCCGAGTCAAAGCATTACGTTACGACAGTTTGTTCTATGTTAGAGACTTTGCAGACAGTGTCGTGGGTATAGGATGTTGGATATGTAAGCGGCTATGTAAGCCGATGTGTTGTTATGCATTGTATTATAAGTTCCATATGTTTCTATATGATACAGATTTTCTTTGGTCCGAGAAAGGTAAAAAGCATGTTATTTTTTGAGAAAACTTTCGGTATGTATTTATGTTACGATTTGAGAGCCAGCGTGATTATGAGTGTTATGTGAGTCGGCCGGGTTCGCTCGGCCCTAAACAAGGGTCGGGTGCCCATCACACCTAACGAAAATTAGGGTGTGACAAATTGGTATCGAGCGGTTCGTCTTGGGGGTGTACGCAAAGTCGTGTCCGGTAGAGTCCATTTATGGTGTGAAGCGCGCCACATTTATAAACAGGAGGCTACGGGGCATCTAGGGTGGTCACTCTTCTTTGGCATCTTAGGTTGTGCTGTAGAGCCAAGTTATAGGAAATTCCCGACATTGACCTTGATTTCGACAGGGAAATGGCACTGACGGATGAAAGCGACTAGCGACGTTGGAAGCTACGAAGTACGCAGGTAAGCAATGGTACGAAAGATACATGTCGGGCAAGATATGAAAGTACGGTTGAAACACAAGTTGTGATTAAAAAGGGAAAGTAAACAAGAAAGTGTAACAGGTGCCGTTTGAGTTGGAAATATGAGGTACGTTCATTATTTTTGTACTGTTGATGATAATGGGAGCCCTGTGAGGCTGTGATATGATGCGATATGCATATACGTGTGTTGGCCCTGTGAGGCATTGTTGGTATTTCCTGTGTACAGGTTTTGAGATAGTAACAGTTACAAAGGAAACTCTGCCGAAATTTCTCCAGAAATAAAGAAAGAATGAGATTTAGGTTTGGGATATGTCTGGAAACGGGGTCGTGCCAATAGTAATGAAAAATTGACTAAGGTACGAGCGCAGCCGACCTCGGGAAAGAAGTTAATTGCGAAATTGGGGATAATAACAATTAGAAGTTCGATATCGACACGGTGAAAAGAATTGGGAAAGATCTGGTAATCCTAAGAGATGATTCAAGCTGGTAAATTTTGATGAAATGTTATTTAAGGTGCCAACCAAATTAACAAGTAGGGATGAATTACGACAGGCTTATAGTTAAAAAGGGGTAATAGTACGATTAAGATAAGAGTACGGAGGAAAGGAAATTGTGATGGATACGAAGGTATCGATAGGATAGTTTGTGAAACGTTAAGGGTAAAGTTGACCAACAAGGATTAAGAAGCGTTACAATGTAGGATTGGTTACAGGTAAGATATAGTGAAGATTATTATGAAAATAAGAAAAGCCTAGTGAGAAAGTGGCTAAAGCTACGATATGATCTATGTCGCCAGAATCTAACGACGAGTGTGAAACGGAAAAGTGAAATATAGAGCGAATAAGAAAGGCTTGTCAAGTTCTGTAGGAAAAGTTCGGAATAAGCGTTATACAATAGTGGAAATGATAGTGAGCGTAAGAGGAGGAAGGGTAATCGGAAGGAGAAAATAGGAAGAGAGCGAGATAACAGTATAATAGTAGATCATGACATGTGTAGCTAAGGACACGGGTACTATAAGTGACGGGAATGTGAAAAACCTGGTTATAGGAAAAATGAGGGCAGAAATCCAAGGACCGCTAATTGAGTATCTGTAAGAAATGGTTATCGAGGTGCATTCCTCGCCATTGAGATCTGGAGGTCTAAGACAGAAAAGTAGTCATGTCTAGAGGTGAAACGTGAATATTGAGGATTAAAGGGAGATGAAACAGAAATTGTGAAGTCAGGAGACTTAGAAACCTTTTTAATTCGAAGGAAAACGCATTACGAGGACGTTTTGAAAATTCGTTAGGACTTCGACTTACTCCAGATCACGTGACGGAGGTCATGCGGTGAGGTGGACGCGATTATACGAGCGTTAAAACGTCGTATTTCACCGGAGTACCAAGGTTAAGCATGCTGGGATGAGAGCAATTTCAGGATGGGTGACCCCCCTGGGAAGTTTTCTGAAAGTTCTACAAATTCAGACACAAGCAGTAAATGAGGAGTTAGAATGACTTAAGGACAAATTAAGAGTCTGAGGAATAGGCAGAGACCCTAAAAGGTCGTGCAGAACGGAATGAGTTAGACCGATAAAGAGGAAGAAAGTGCATCACAGTTCTAGGATTAGGGTGAATTTGAATAGTGTGTGGAGATATCTTGTAAGCAAGATAGTAGAGACTATATATGTACATAGGTACGCACAGGATATCCTGCACATGGTTAGGTCAGCAGATATATGTATTCCGGTAACTAACGTGGCGGTATATGGAAGGCATTAATTGGACAAGGTAATGAAGTTCAAGTGAGAAGACAAATATAAATGGCACGAATGTTAGAAGGCAAGTTGATCTTCCCATTTTCATCATAGGTTAAACTCGGGAAGTGCTAACACAATGGTATTTGGAAAAAAAGGAAGTGGGTAAACCAACGACAACGGGAACCAAAGTGTCGAAATAAAAGCGCCTCCCAATTAAGATTGGAAGTATGGATGTAGGGCGGAGTATAACCGAGTAATGGCATAAGTACACCCCTAAAGGGGGGGGGGGAAGCGAGGGATAGAGATGTAAGTGTAAGACAAGGACAACCAACATTACAATGTCACGGATACGGATGCTTGGGTCGCAGGTAAAGTTCTTTTTTGAGACAAGCTAGGGAAATCGAAAGGTCGACGATGAGATAAAAGTCGGGGTAATAATCGAGATGGCGGCGAGAATTAATTGTAAGTATCCGGAATAACATGATATTAGGAAATGGAGACTTAAAGAGGGAATACGATAAAGGAAAGTAACGAGTAGCCTACAGAGACATTGTGAAAGGTAGTACGGCTATACGGGATCAAAGCTTAAGGGATAGGCAATAGAGTGGTTGCTAGCAGTAGAAAATTTCCGATGGTAGAAAGTAAGAAAGACAGGGAAAAGGGGTATGACAAGGTAGCCTCCTAGCAAATGCAAGCACGGAAGTAAGGTGTGAAATAGTATGAACCAGGAGAAGGAGCGATCGTGATTAAGATTAAATGCGCAGGTCGTGCAGGGCTAGTCAGGGTACCTATGAATATTTATACGGCGGGGTGAGACCAGGTAAATGCTTGACGAGAAAAGTTTAAGGTCTGTAACAACAATACGGTGATAATACTCTAGGTGCGCTAAGGAAAGATGTTAGGGTGGCTTGAGATAAATTACCGAGGTGGAACTAGTACTGAGAGCGAACAGGATATGCTTATGGTTTAACTAAAAATGTATTCCGACGCTGGTAGCAAGAGAAGAAAAGCAAAGATAAAGTAAGACATAAGGATTAGTGAAGCTTCGTCGAGGCGGTTCATAGAATAATTTGACCTCCTTCGTGCATTCGGGTAAAGATAAGGAAATGACATGAGACGATGTGTTGATAATGTAACAAGATGAATAAAGAAAGATTTTACGACGACTTAAGCCAGTGAGCAGAAGTAGTTGGCCACAAAAAGGAGAGAGTGAGTTTATACGCTAATTTCTTTCAGAATTGTATCAACCGATAATGGTTAACGCAGGGAACGGATATTAGTAGCTCAGAAACGGTAGGAATCATATGACGATAATCGGTATCGACACTTAGAATTTCAGACTGGCGAGGGGGCATGCTTGAAGATATCATCCATGAAGTACGTAATCAGGTTCGACAAAAAGGAAGAGCTTAACTTGAGATGCACCGAACCTTATTACACTAATTGTAAGGCAAGAAGGTTGCGTGCTAAAGATGTAGTATCCGTTAAAGCACCGTGGCGGAATAATAACAGAAAGGAAATAACTTGCGGACCTGAGGAGGAAATGAAAGAGAACTATGATTGGTAAATGAGATTGCATGTTGTGGTAGTAAAGGAAACCCCCCTCGAGACCCTTAAGACCCTATACGACTAGTTGAACATTCGAGGACGAATGTTCCAAAGGGGGGAAGGATGTTATATCTCGCATTTTGTACGTCGGAATATTTTTTTAGATGGTTGCGACGAGTTATGGACAAGGCTATTTTCCGACTTTGTTTCAAGACATAGGTGCTTATGAATTTGGTTAGATGGAAAGTGTCACGACCCAACCCCGTAGGCCGTGACTAGTGCCCGAGTTGGGCACCCAAACACACTCATCAAATCCGAATCACACACAGCTGGCTTACGCGTATACAAATATCAAACGCTGTCTCAAATTATTTCAAACTGTCTCAAACACATCTCAAACACAATCATATATATATCAGAAGCCGACAAGGCTATCAGATGGCGCATCGGCCCAAAACATATAACATACAAACACACCTGTACAGGATAGGCACACAACCCACATATACGTCTACAGACCTCTAAACAGACCAACAGAATCATCTGACGGGACAGGGCCCCGCCGTACCCCTGAACAAACACATACATATGCAACGAACGAATATATATACCAAAATGTGGGCTCCGAAGAAGGGGAGCACTCAAACGACGAAAAGGTGTCCCAGGCCGGCGGATCACCAAGCTCGTGCGTCCGTACCCGCAGCATGAAACGCAGCCCCCGAAGAAAGGGGGTCAGTACGAAATAGGTACTGAGTATGCAAAGCAGGAAATGTAGTAAACAAATCTGAGTCATAATCGAAACAGAAGTACGGAAAGTAAATACATTTCCAAAGTATCAAAATGTTTACTTTCAAAATACAAGTCATGCATAGGGCACAGAAGATATGGTCGCCCACCGTCGATGGCGCCATAATACGATAACACCGAAGGTTTCAAATCTCAAGTATCCCCGTCACACATCATACACAGCATAACGCCATACACAGCATAACACCAAATATAAGCGGAACCCGGCCCTCTAGCGAGGGGCTCGGTGAACCATAACACAGCATAACACCGGAGTATATCATAGTGCGCACGACAACAAAACCGGCCCGGGACTCGGCGAAGGATATAACAGAATGCACGAGCAGAGTCGTGAGTAACCATATGCATAAAAATCATCCTTACAGACTCAACAGATAAGTAAAATAACCATACTTGAAGTCAGGATTGTAGTCATACCAAATTCTTTCAAACGTCATCGGAATTATATAAGGGAAAGTCGCGGGACCCACGGACGGGTGTCGACCCGAGCCGGGCCCGCCTATGTAAATCATACTCATCATACGCCATACAACCTCCCACGAACATATCGAGGCAATCCGAGCCTTTCTGTGAAAGTTACGGCAGTTCGTAGTTTCAGCATCGTTTAAGAATAAAACTCTTTTGGAAACCCAACTTTTATGCAACTTTAAAAATCAATTTTTTATTTTTTTCCGAAAAAAAATCGGGGCCAATATTTTCTCACTTCAACCATACGAATACCAAAAGACAAATACGAGTCATGAACAAGCTCGGATTGCGAGAATAGAACTTCCTCGAGGCTCGTGTCATAGCCTACTTGGAACTAAGGCATGCCAAAAGAAGAAGAGTTGAGCTTTACATACCTCGCTTGCTCACAAAGCTAATCCAAATCAAATCTAGGTCTCGGACTCCCCAAGATCTACATAACATCAATAAATACCAACGTCAACTATAGGTATTTAGGGTTCATTTCCAAACTAACACATAATTCTACGAAAATTTGGGCAGCACTTCCCCTGTAAATAGACCAACCCCGAGAATTCAACTCGGCCAAATTCAACAACACAACAACACCAACAATCATTCCAACAATATTCACAATCAATTCGAAACGCATGCGAACATTAATAATTCTTCTCCACACATTCCAACAACATTCCAATTATGCTTACTACAAGTACATACATATAAACCAACATGTAATCAAACTAACACTAATGCTCACATATTCAAATTCCAATCCGAAACCACACTCAAACAATATTCAAGAACTCTTTAAACAATTCACACAACATTTCCAACAATCCAACAAATACCCCAATTTACCCGAAATTGATCCCAAACCCGAGAACACTTCCATAACATATTCCTAACTTCCGAACCATGATTTGCACCAACAATCCACACTCTAACCATGTCATTTCCATAAATATAAAAATTACACTAATGCGCACACAATCTTCCAAATCAGCCCATAACAACTACAATACATACTTGAATCATTAATGTCACACCCCGACCTTACTAGGGTGTGATGGGCACCCGACCCTCCTCAGAGTCGAGCGAACCCTTAGACATTCGCGTAATAAAACCTGCCATTTCGAAAACTTCTTAAAACATGGAACTTTTCAAACAACAATCATTATACGGAAATACATATTCCTTTAACATTTACAAATTATTCGCACTTCCGACGCACTATCCACAGGGACAATCGTCTACAAAGTCTCTAGGATGTACAAATACCATGACATAAGTACTCGACCCGGCAACGCTCGGGCCGAGATGGAGCTCGCTAATCCCACGGGAACGGCTCTCCTAGCAAAGTCTTTACTCGTGCGGGTGTACCGCGTGGCATGAAACGCAGACCCCGAAGAAATGGGGTCGATGCGGAATATGTGCGAGTATGTAAAGCGATAACAAATAATAACCATAGCTCAATTTAGGAGGGAAGAAATCACAATCACGCTCATTACCCTGACCTTCGCTTAAGAGAAGACATAGATAAATACACGAGAATCTCAACAAGCCTTAAGTAAATAATCGCAATCCAACTAACGAATCCGGAGTAAGTAATGTAATCTAGAACACCTCTTCTAAAGAAATAATGCAATACATCACGCGCGCGCTTCCGGCAAAATAATGATAGCCCCTTCGCCGGCAGCCGCTTCCGGCTCGATATCAATAATGGCCCCGCCGGGCGCCGCTTCCGGCTCAATATCACTAACGGCCCCTTCGGGCAGCCGCTTCCGGCTCAATATCAATGGTGGCCCCTTCGGGCATTGCCGCTTCCGGCATAATAATAATAACGGCCCCGCGGGCATTTTAGTAATGATAAAAGTAGTAAGTGAAATGAAATAGTAAAATCTCGCACCCCTTTCGGAGTGGTTTGGAAAAAGTAGCTCACTCGGACATAAGTGAGGCCATAAGTACTCCCGCACGTGAGCTGAGGCCATAGCACACTCAAAGGATCGGTGAGGCCACACTCGCTCGGACACGGACCGAGGCCATAGCACACTCGGGCATAAGGCGAGGCCACCGCACCCTTCGGAGTGGTTTTAGAAAGTATAACTATTAAAATCTCACACCCCATCGGAGTGGTTTTAGAAAAATCAATTTTGTGTTTCTTTATACAAACTAGTTCTTTAAAAATCATCAGTGAACCACAAACGCGTTTCCGCAGCCATTTCTTGGAAAACCGAGGAAATAATTATACTAGGAACATTGTCACACCACCACGTACATTGTAGAACATAATGAGGTAGTCGGGTCCTACTCATGCAAGTTCTAAAGGTTTAGGGAGTTCTTCCATCATTTCACACAATTTCTAATTCAATTCTACTGAATGAATAGTAGTTAATTTCAATCTCGAATTTCTAAGAAAGGAATTGTCCCCGAGGCCCATATTCAATCCTACTACGTCTAAGACATGCCAGAGAAAGAAAGTGAAGCCTTACATACCTTTTCCGCCGTTTACGCTACTCCAAATCCAAGTTCCAAGTTCGCCAAAATCTGCAATTTGGTCGCATTTACCAGTTACTATTCATGAGGCTTTAAAATTCCAATCTTGAATTTGTTCTTGTCTGCCGAAATTTCGCGCATTTCTATACATATAGCGTCCCGAGAATATGGCTCGACGGCCCAAAACACAACACCAACAACCATTTCAACAACCAACCCAACAACAATACCAATAACATCAACGATCGAATTGGAACGCATTCTAACATAAATGTCTTCTTCTCTACATAACATATCAACTTCTATTCCAACTTCACATTTTTAATTCAATACTAACATTCTCATATTCATCCACTAATCAAGATCACTTCAATACAATTCGGAAACATTTCATATCATTTTACAAAATATTCACCAAATATACAAAATATACAAGTTTTCCACCAAAACCATAATTCATCCGAAACTTCTAATCTTCAACATACATATTCATAACATGTTTCCATCTTCCAATTCCATCAACAATCATCATAATTTGTATCTTAACAATTCATTTCCAAAATTATACAAATTTCCCATAACTTCACTAACTTTCCTACAACAACTTTACAACAAATTCTCAAGCCAACAAGAATCATTAACCTTCTATTTACATCACAAAACCATAACAACACAACTAATACATTAAATAAAATGAATTCATCTCTCTTCCAATTTTCCATGCCACACGGCCACATACACATAGCACACCACACGGCTTGCACACACCACACAATATCTCTATGATTTTCATTGAGTTCTACATACTACAACATATATAACTCTTCCATAACACATAAAAGAATGAGAATTCTTACCTTTTCTTCAACTTCCCACTTGCCACAAAAATGATTTTCTTGCTCAAATAACTATACCATATTGAAGAGAGTCTTGAACATGATAAGAATTCAAGAAGAGAGAATTTTTGGATCAAAATTGGATGGCTTGAATTTTTTTCCCTTTCCTTTCTCTCTTCTCTTTCTCTTGGCTGTTTTCCTCTCTTCTTTTTTTTGCTGAATTTTCTGGAAAGTTTTGGAACTGTTTTTGCTGAAAAAAATAAGGTTCTGTCCCTTTTAAAAACTGCCAACGTCGGGTTACTGTAGCTACAGTACTGTAGCAGTACCATGTCCCTGTAGCGCACTGTAGCTTTGTACCGCGGGATTACTTTCCTGCGTCGATAGTTCAGTTTGTAACGTCTATAATTCTCTACTCCGATGTCCTATCAATGAACGGTTTGTTGCATTACAAACTAGACTCGACGAACTTCATTTTAGGCTTTTTAAAACACCTTAAAACTCCACATATACTATGAGATATGCGCCTCCATAGTTGACTTAAAAATTCGCCCAGCATTTCCCAAATTTTCGTCGAACTTATTTTCTTCAATTTACTCGATCTCGAAATATTCCAACGCACAAAATGCGGGATATAACAATTAAACTCTCATTTCCAACATAGAATCCACATAACAACAACAACCACAACTCTAAGAAAATTGATCCATTCTTTGCCACACATGAGAGGCCATATTCGGCCAACACACCAACATACACACTTCATGATTTATTATTCATTTCAACACACTACAATAACCAAACATGCTACATAGAACTTAGTTCATCACTTAGACACACAACACACATACACACGGCCAAACACCATATACACGACCCAACTTCAACATGGCCTACTTCATAAATTTCATCCATATTAACATACTACAACACACATAAACCTTCCATAACCCATAAAACAAGATTAGAACTTACCTTTCTTCACAACTTCACAACTCGGCTAAGATGGTGGATAATGAAAACGAGTGACCTATTGCATCCAACAACACTCCCACGTTAAAGAGCACCTTCCACTTAGTAAATTTGCTTGAAGAAACAATTTTTTTGATGGCTAAATCTTGCACTTGAAATTTGAGGGAGATGGCCGAATGGTTGTTGCTATTGTTCTTCTCCAAGGTTCTTGATTTTTCTAGGTGATGAAGATGATGAAAATGGTCCCCTAAGTCATCCTTTTATTGCAAGTAATAGCCAACCATGTGGCCATGGCCCACTCCAAAGGTGGCCGGCCACATGGCCCCTTTTTTTCAATAATTGGCAACTTCAAAACAATCCATCTTTGGTCCCAAATTTTTCCTAAACGTTCCATGCCAACAAACTCATGCACACATAGGTCTTACGACAAAATCGAAGGTCAAACGTCTCGACTTCTTATCCCGGAATGGTCTTACCCCTAACTTATCATAGTTAACCCGAATTGTCCCAATGTTTCAAATACGGGATATAACATCCTTCCCCCCTTTAGAACATTCGTCCTCGAATGTTCAACTAATCTTATAAGGTTGTATAAGGATCTCGGGGAAAATTCCCTTTATTACCATAGCACACAGCCGTACCTGCCAATCATATTCTTTCTTTCCTTCTTTATCTCATTGCCAATTTCTCAAGTCATCTCTTTATCTTTAATTCGAACTCTTCTACTACTCCTTTGCTCAGATTTCGTCTTTCAACTTTCCGATCACACATTATGCTGCAATCCTAGCTTCTCATTTGCCTCTTACGTCTGAACTTGCAAGATTTCCGGAAAACTTCCCGTGGGTCACCCATCCCCGAATTTGCTCTCACCCAAAGACGCTTAACCTCGACCCGATGAAATACGATGCTTTAACCCCAGTATAATTGCGTCCGCCTCATCACATGACTTTCATCACATAGTCCGGAGTAAATTGAAGCTCTAACAGATTTTCAAACGCTCCCATAACACACTTACTATTTTAGCCCTCTTCAACCCTCGACACTAACTTCTCACCTATGGACATGCCTACTTCCCATTCCAGATACCCAAATTCCCTATGGCGACAAACATACCTTGATCGTCGTTATTTATAAATACCCAACTACCGGCTTTCGGATCCCTACTCGCCGCTATCAAACAACATTCATACAACAAATACACATACATAAGAATATTACAATAAAGGCTCATATACCTGTATCCGCATTCGGTGCCGCCTCCGGATCCCGCCTACCTGCCAAAGCGTATATGCGGTTCGAAGGACCGCTAGAACTGGGGACTCCGCCGCGACCTCTACCACGGCCTACTGGTGCCGGCACACCCTGACCCATAGGGCGCATAGCTACCGAAGAAGATGAACCGACAATCGACCCGGTAGGCTGAGCCGCACTGTTATATCCCGTATTTTTGTGCATTGGACCAATCCGGATTAATTATGATAAGTTAAGGACGAAACCATTTCGGGATGCAAAGTCGAGACTTTTGGGCCTTCGATTTTATTTTGAGTCATGAATTGTGCATGAATGTGTTGCATGGGACAATTAGGAAAATTTGGGACCAAAAGTGATAAAATTGGAAGTTGGAAATCATCTATTTTCCATGAAGTGGCCGTGTAAGTGTGGGAGTTGGCCCACACAAATTGTGGACAATTTTAATTGGTCTAACACTTGTGTGGGCCAAGGGACAAGTGTGCACTTCATATAATAGCAAAAGATGACCACTAGTCTTCATTTTCATTTCAACACTTAGACAAAAAAAAAAAGAACAAGAAGTTGAAGAAAGTGAGGCTCTCGGCCAACATAGAGAAAAACCAACTTTCATTCAAGCCCTTCCAAAATTATTTTGTTGATGCAAACCCACTATTTTGAGGTCCCTAAGTAGCGTGGAAGTGTCGTTGGAGCGATAAACCCGCTAGTTTTCATTATCGCAAACCCTAGCCTATTGGGGAGTTGAAGAAGAAAGGTAAGATTTGATCTTGTTTATGTGTTATAAAGGTTGTATGTATGTTGTAGTATGTTAAAATGGAAGAAATTCATGAAATATAGTATGTTAGAGTTGAGGCCACATGAGAGAGGTTTGGCCGTGTGAGGTGTGTGTGTGTTGTGTTGTATTGAAGTGATGAATTAAGTTCTATATAGTGTGTTGATGGTTGTAGTGTGAAGAAAAGAATTAGAATTATCCATATGTGCATGTTGGTATGTTGGACGAAAATGGGTCATATTATAAGACAATGAACGAATTAATATCGCTTAATGTTTTAGTCGTCGTCGTTATGAATTCTATGTTGGAAATGAATGTTTAATGACTCAAATTGATGTTGTGATTGTTGCGGACTGATTTGGAGGATATTGTACATTTGATGTAATTTGTATATTGATGAGAATAGCATTGCTAGAATGTGAATTGTTGGTGCAAATCATGGTTTGGAAATGAGGAAAATGTTATAGTGGTGTTCTCGGGTTTGGGGGCTGTTTCGGGTAGAGTGGAGCAATTTTTGGATTGTTGGAAAAGTTGTATGAATTGCTTAGAATGTCTTTAAATGTTGTTGGTATGGGTTCGGGTTAGTATTTGAATATACAAGCGTCGATGTTGGCTTGAAGGTAAGCCGTTGAATTGAATTTATGAATGTTGTTAAATGATGGAAAAGAGAGTTATTAATGTTGAATTACCTTTCGGATTGATTTTTGATGTTGCTAGGTTGGTTGTTGTTGATTGATTTGGCCGAGTTAAATTCTCGGGGTGGCCTATTTACAGGGGAAATGCTGCCCAAATTTCTGTAGAATTAAGGGCTAAATTGGAATTAAAATGCCCAAATATCTCTAGCTAATGTTTGGCATATTATGACTTATTTGTAAACCTTGGGCAGCCCGAGACGTAGGTTGGATTTAGCTTGAGTTTGGATTATGTTGGAGAGCGTTTGAGGTATGTAAAGCAACCTTCTTTCTTTGGCATGCCTTAGTTAAAAATAGGCTATGACACGAACTTCGAGGAAACTCTATTCCCGCAATCCGAGCATGTCTATGATACGCATTTATTTCTTGATATTCATATGTTGATGTTATGAAATATTGATCCTATTGTCACACCCCGACCTTACTAGGGTGTGATGGGCACCCGACCCTCCTCAGAGTCGAGCGAACCCTTAACGTTCGCGTTACTAAAATCTACCAGTTCAAAATTTTTTTAAGAAACATGAAACTTTTCAATCAATAAACATTATCCGAAAACGCATACTCTTTTAACATTTACAAATCATCCGCACTTCCCGACGCGCTATCCACGGACACCGTACGCAAAGTCTCTAACATATGCTAAAAACCACGACACGAACACTTTGACTCGGCAACGCTCCGAACTGAGGTGGAGCTCGCCAATTCCGCGGAGACAACTTCTAGCAAGTCTTCTCTTCGTTTGGGTGTACCTGCGTGGCATGAAAACGCAGCCCCCCAAAGAAGGAGGGTCGACGGATGTGTACCGAGTATGTAAAGCGATTACAAATAACAACCACCGCTCAATTTAGAAGAAAAGAAATCACAATCAAGCTCATTACCCGTGCACCCTCGGCGGAGGAAAATATAAATGTATACATGGGGTCCTAGAACAATCCTTAAGTAAATAATACAAATGAACACACATTCCTTAAACAAAGGATGCAACCTAACCCGTGTGCCGCCTCCGACATACCAATGAAATAGTCCCTTCGAACGGCCGCTTCCGGCGCAATAATAATGATGATGATAATAATAATAGTAATAATAATAATAATAATAATAATAATGATAGTAATAATAATAATAGTAATCCCCTTCGGGTGTCGCCGCTTCCGGCATAATAATAATGATAGCCCCTTCGGGCATTGCCGCTTCCGGCATAGTAATGATGATAGCCCCTTCGGGCATTGCCGCTTCCGGCATAATAATGATGGTAGCCCCTTCGGGCATTGCCGCTTCCGCATAATAATGATGGTAGCCCCTTCGGCATTGCCGCTTCCGCATAATAATGATGGCCCCTTCGGGCATGCCGGTCCGACATACGTCTATCCCGGCCCCATCGGACATGCCGGCCCCGGCATCCTAGCCCTTCGGGCATGCCACTCGTGACATACGGCTATCCCGGCCCCATCGGGCATGCCTCGTGACATACTACTAATCCTAGCCCCTTCGGGCATAATAATAATAATAATGAGATATCGCACCCCCTTCGGAGTGGTTTTGAAAAGTTTAAATAATAAAATCTCACACCCCCATCGGAGTGGTTTTGTACGCACCCCCTTCGGAGTGGTTTTAGAAAAGCCTTAGAAAATAATATGTCACACCCCCTTCGGAGTGGTTTTAAGAAAGCTTTAGAAAATAATATATCACACCCCCTTCGGAGTGGTTTTGGAAAAGTTTATAAAATATCACACTCCCTTCGGAGTGGTTTTAGAAAAGTTTATAAAATATCACTTAATGGAGCCATTTATGGTAGTTTCAAGACAATTCGATTACATTCCTGCAAGTTACGGACGTTGAGCATTTTTCCGACAAGATATAAGTATTCTAGTTCAATCGCACTGAATGAATAGTGCTCAATTTCAGAATCGAATTTCGATGAACAGAATAACCCCCGAGGCTCAAATTCAAGCCTAGTATACCTAGGACATGCCAAAAAAAAAGGAGAGGGATAGCTTCACATACCTTTTTTTGTCTCTTACGCTTCTCCAAATCCAAGTTCAAAACTCTCCAAAATCTATAAATGGTCACATTTACCAAACATTGATTAGAGCCTTTAGAAATTTAATCTTGAATTAACATTTGTCTACAAAAATTTCGGCAGCATTTCCCCTGTAAATGCGCCATCCCCGAGAATTCAACTCGGCCAAAAATACAACAACAAACCCGAGAATGGAACTCGGCCACACATTGACAACAATTCCAACGATTATTCCAACCATACTTACAATACTCATAATGATCTCATACCACCCGAACCCTCCAATTTCCAACAAGAATACCACCAATACCTCTTTATCCTCCAAATTCATAAACTCCCTCAACAATGCACACATTAACAATATTATACTCATAAATAGAGAAACGACACTAACATTATATTCGCTTCCAAATCAGCCCATAACGATTCCAACATTAATTTAAGCCATCAAATTCTCATTTGCATCATAAAATACATATCAACAACAATTAAATTATTATATAAAACTTGATTCATATTTCATACCACACACACACATACATTCGGCCACCTTCCAACACCCCCCAATCCAACCAAAATCACCAAACTTCCATTTCCAATATAAATTCCATAACGTCAACAACTAAAATGCCACATAAAAATTAACTCATCTTTGTCTACACAACCACACATGCACACGGCCACATGCATACACACCAATACCATGCAAACTCCCATATTTTCATGAATTCTATCCATTCCTACTTACAACAACATAAACAAACCTTTCATAACATATAAAAGAATGAGAATTCTTACCTTTTTCCTCAACTTCCTTCACTTGCCACCCAAGTACTTTCTTGCTACAAAATTTATACCATGTTAAAGAGGGTCCCAAGCTTAGTAGTAATTCAAGAAGAAAGGAATTTTTGGACCAAAGATTAAGACTCCAAGGATTTTTTTTTTTCTCTTCTTTCTCCTCTCTCTTTTTGTGCTGAATTTTCTGGAAATAATGGGACTTTTGTGCTGAAAAAAAATGTGATTTTTGTCCCTTAAAACGGACTATTTGAAGTCGGTTTATCGTAGCTAGCTACATGCGTAGCATGTTCTTTCCTAGTAGCAAGATCGTAGCGGCACTGTAGCTGTACCGCGGGAAAGTTGTTTCCTTAAAGCGTCGACGAGTTCGGTTTGTAACGTCTATAATTCTCTACTCCGATGTCCTATCAATGAACGGTTTGTTGCATTACAAACTAGACTCGACGAACTTCATTTTAGGATTTTGAAACACCTTAAAACTCCACATATACTATGATGAGGTACATGTCAAACTCATGCTCGAAAACGCGGGGTATAACATCCTTCCTCTCTTTAGAACATTCGTCCTCGAATGTTCAACTAGTCGCATAGGGTCTTATAAAGATCTCGGGGGGGTTTCCTTTATTACCGTGACATACCGTCTCATCTCCCAACCATATTTCTTCTTCATCGTCTTTTCAGCTTCCCAAGTCATCTTCTCCCTAGGCTTTTCTTAATTTCATAACAATCTTCATTATATTCACATTGTCCCGTTCGTATTCGATCTCATAGTGTGCCACTCCTTAACCTTTTTACCCTTTCTGATCAACTTTATCCTTAATAGCTCACAAGCTATCTTATCAATACGTTCATATACATCACAATTCTTTTCTTCTGTACTCTTGTCTTAATCTCACTATTACTATCGGCACGACCTTTCAAGTCGTATTACAAACCCATATCTCATTTTCTTTTTTTCTTTTTTTCGAAAAAAATTTCGGCGAGAGTTTCCTCTTGTAATTGTCACTATCTCAAAACACCGCACGCGAGAAATACCAACAATGCCCCACGGGGCCAACATACATATACACATATCATATCATATCACGGCCTCACGGGGCTCCCAATATCAATAATCGTACGAAAATGACAAACGTACCTCGTATGCCCAACTCAAACGTACCGTTACACTTTCTTATTCACTTTCCTTTTCAGTTTTCAACTTTACATTTCAATCATATTTCAATATCTTACCCGACATATACCTATCATATCTTTGCTTACCTGCGTACTTTGTAACTTCCAATATCGCTGATCACTTCCTTCTGTCGATGCCATTCTTCAGCTGCAATCAAAAGTTAGTATCGGGAATCTCATTTCCTGTGGCTTGGCTCTATGGCACGATCTCAGACGTGAAAGAAGAGTAACCATCCTAAATGCCCCGTAGCCTCCTGTTTATAAATGTGGCGCGCAACACACCATAAACAAGACTCTCTTTGGACACGACTTTGCAGACACCCCTAGATCGACCTGCTCTGATACCACTTTGTCACACCCCGACCTTACTAGGGTGTGATGGGCACCCGACCCTCCTCAGAGTCGAGCGAACCCTTAACGTTCGCGTTACTAAAATCTACCGATTCAAAATTTTTTAAGAAACATGAAACTTTTCAATCAATAAACATTATCCGAAAACGCATACTCTTTTAACATTTACAAATCATCCGCACTTCCCGACGCGCTATCCACGGACACTTTTGTCTGCAAAGTCTCTAACATATGCTAAAAACCACGACACGAACACTTTGACTCGGCAACGCTCCGAACCGAGGTGGAGCTCGCCAATTCCGCGAGACAACTTCTAGCAAGTCTTCTCTTCGTTTGGGTGTACTGCGTGGCATGAAAACGCAGCCCCCCAAAGAAGGAGGGTCGATACGGGATGTGTGCCGAGTATGTAAAGCGATTACAAATAACAACCACTCGCTCAATTTAGAAGAAAAGAAATCACAATCAAGCTCATTACCCGCCCCTTGGAGGAAAATATAAATGTATACATGGGGTCCTAGAACAATCCTTAAGTAAATAATACAAATGAACACACATTCCTTAAACAAAGGATGCAACCTAACCCGTGTGCCGCCTCCGACATACCAATGAAATAGTCCCTTCGAACGACGCTTCCGGCGCAATAATAATGATGATGATAATAATAATAGTAATAATAATAATAATAATAATAATAATGATAGTAATAATAATAATAGTAATCCCCGCCGGTGTCGCCGCTTCCGGCATAATAATAATGATAGCCCCTTTCGGGCATTGCCGCTTCCGGCATAGTAATGATGATAGCCCCTTCGGGCATTGCCGCTTCCGGCATAATAATGATGGTAGCCCCTTCGGGCATTGCCGCTTCCGGCATAATAATGATGGTAGCCCCTTCGGGCATTGCCGCTTCCGGCATAATAATGATGGCCCCTTCGGGCATGCCGGTCCGACATACGTCTATCCTGGCCCCATCGGACATGCTGGCCCCGGCATCCTAGCCCCTTCGGGCATGCCACTCGTGACATACGGCTATCCTGGCCCCATCGGGCATGCCACTCGTGACATACTACTAATCCTAGCCCCTTCGGGCATAATAATAATAATAATGAGATATCGCACCCCCTTCGGAGTGGTTTTGAAAAGTTTAAATAATAAAATCTCACACCCCCATCGGAGTGGTTTTGTACGCACCCCCGGAGTGGTTTTAGAAAAGCCTTAGAAAATAATATGTCACACCCCCTTCGGAGTGGTTTTAAGAAAGCTTTAGAAAATAATATATCACACCCCCTTCGGAGTGGTTTTGGAAAAGTTTATAAAATATCACACTCCCTTCGGAGTGGTTTTAGAAAAGTTTATAAAATATCACTTAATGGAGCCATTTATGGTAGTTTCAAGACAATTCGATTACATTCCTGCAAGTTACGGACGTTGAGCATTTTTTCCGACAAGATATAAGTATTCTAGTTCAATCGCACTGAATGAATAGTGCTCAATTTCAGAATCGAATTTCGATGAACGAAATAACCCCCGAGGCTCAAATTCAAGCCTAGTATACCTAGGACATGCCAAAAAAAGGAGAGGGATAGCTTCACATACCTTTTTTTGTCTCTTACGCTTCTCCAAATCCAAGTTCAAAACTCTCCAAAATCTATAAATGGTCACATTTACCAAACATTGATTAGAGCCTTTAGAAATTTAATCTTGAATTAACATTTGTCTACAAAAATTTCGGCAAATTTCCCCCCGTAAATGCGCCATCCCCGAGAATTCAACTCGGCCAAAAATACAACAACAAACCCGAGAATGGAACTCGGCCACACATTGACAACAATTCCAACGATTATTCCAACCATACTTACAATACTCATAATGATCTCATACCACCCGAACCCTCCAATTTCCAACAAGAATACCACCAATACCTCTTTATCCTCCAAATTCATAAACTCCCTCAACAATGCACACATTAACAATATTATACTCATAAATAGAGAAACGACACTAACATTATATTCGCTTCCAAATCAGCCCATAACGATTCCAACATTAATTTAAGCCATCAAATTCTCATTTGCATCATAAAATACATATCAACAACAATTAAATTATTATATAAAACTTGATTCATATTTCATACCACACACACACATACATTCGGCCACCTTCCAACACCCCCCAATCCAACCAAAATCACCAAACTTCCATTTCCAATATAAATTCCATAACGTCAACAACTAAAATGCCACATAAAAATTAACTCATCTTTGTCTACACAACCACACATGCACACGGCCACATGCATACACACCAATACCATGCAAACTCCCATATTTTCATGAATTCTATCCATTCCTACTTACAACAACATAAACAAACCTTTCATAACATATAAAAGAATGAGAATTCTTACCTTTTTCCTCAACTTCCTTCACTTGCCACCCAAGTACTTTCTTGCTACAAAATTTATACCATGTTAAAGAGGGTCCCAAGCTTAGTAGTAATTCAAGAAGAAAGGAATTTTTGGACCAAAGATTAAGACTCCAAGGATTTTTTTTTTCTCTTCTTTCTCCTCTCTCTTTTTGTGCTGAATTTTCTGGAAATAATGGGACTTTTGTGTTTGAAAAAAATGTGATTTTTGTCCCTTAAAACGGACTGCCGAAGTCGGTTTCTTTCGTAGCTATGCGATCGTAGCAAGATCTTGTGCAGCGGTACTTAGCAAGATCGTAGCGGTACTGTAGCTGTACCGCGGGAAAGCTGTTTCTCGCGTCGACGGTTCGAGTTTGTAACGTCTATAATTCTCTACTCCGATGTCCTATCAATGAACGGTTTGTTGCATTACAAACTAGACTCGACGAACTTCATTTTAGGATTTTGAAACACCTTAAAACTCCACATATACTATGATGAGGTACATGTCAAACTCATGCTCTGAAAACGCGGGGTATAACACCTATGTCCTTGGAGTTATTGATTTGTAAAGGTTGCATGGAAGTTGGGTTTTTAAAGAGTCTATTCTTTAACGATTCTAAAACTACAAACGCCCATAACTTTCACAAAAAAGCTCGGATTGCCTTGAGATTTTCGTAGAAGGTTGTATGATGTTAGACGAGTATGTTTTCCATAGGCGGGCCCAGCTCGGGCCTACGCCCGTCCGTGGGTCCCGCGACGTTCCTTTATGTAATTTCGATAACTTTTGAAAGAGAATGTTGTAATTATTATTCCGATTTCAAATATGACTATTTTACTTATCTTTTGGATTTATGACAATGATTTTATGCATATGATTCCTCACGACTCCGCTCGTGCATTCTGTTATATCTTTCGCCGAGTCCCGGGCCGGTTTTGTTGTCGTGCGCACTTTGTTATACTCCGGTGTTATGCTGTGATTATGGTTAGCCGAGCCCCTCGCTCGAGGGCCGGGTTCCGCTTATATTGGGCGTTATGCTGTGTTTGGCGTTATGCTGTGTTGTAATATGTGACGGGGATTCGGAGATTTGAAACTTTCTTCGTGTTATCTTGTGTTATGGCGCCATCGACGGTGCGGGCGACCATATTTTTACATGCCTTGCATGACGATTCATATGTTTTCAAAGTAACATTGTGATATTTTGGAAATGCACTTATTTTCTGTACCTCTATTTTGATTATGACTCAGATTTGTATACTACATTTTCTGCTTTGCATACTCGCACATATTTCGCATCGACCCCTTTCTTCGGGGTGCGCGTTTCATGCCGCCAGTACGTACGCACGCTTGGTGATCCACCTGTTTAGGACACCCTCTTCTGCCGTTGGAGTGCTCCTCTTATTTCGGAGCCTGCATTTTGGTATATATTCGTTCGTTGCATGTGTATATACTTATTCAGGGGTACGGCGGGGCCCTGTCCCGTCATATGATTCTGTCTGTCTGTTTAGAGGTCTGTGGACGTGTATGTGGGTTATGCCCATTCTGTACAGTTGTGTTTGTATATGTTATGTTCTGGGCGATCCCATTCGCCGTGGCAGCCTCGTCGGCTTGCATTTGTATACGTTTTGGGCCGTTGCGCCATTTGATAGCCTTGCCGGCTTTTGATATATAGATGGCTGTGTTTGAGATGTGTTTGCGTCAGTTTGATATATTCTGAGACAGCGTTTGATATTTATGTCTATATAAGCCATCTGTTTGCGACTCGGATTAGTGATTGTGTTTGGGTACCCAATTCAGGTACTAGTCACGGCCCCGGGGTTGGGTCGTGGCAGAGTAATGTATCGACGGTTCGTCACCCGGAATGTCTACGGTGGTGTCTAGTAGAGTCTTGTTTATCGGTGTGTTGTGCACCACATCTATAAGCAGGGAGCTACCGGACATTTAGGATGTTGTCTTTTCTTTCTGATCTTAGATCGTGCGATAGGGCTGTGTTATCAGGATGACTCTTTTCTGACGGAATGTTATGTTTTCAGCGATGCCTCCGAGGAAGGCCACAGCTACCCAGAAGGGCAAGTCTATAGCGGTGAGACCGAGCGGGAGCCCGGTGACTACTGGGGCTCGTGCTCGGTTGAGCCGAGATCGTGCCCCCGACGGCTGTTCCGCTTACGCCGCCGGTATCGGAGGGATTTGGAGAAGCGACCCACGGTACCGCAAAGACAACGGGGCGGCTCCACCGCCTGCCTCTCGCGGCACCCGCACTGTACCCGGGGCCCCGCCTTACCTGTGGGCGGACGATGGGACCCCGCGAGAGTGCGCTCGGGCTTATTGACCCTGTTAGTAGCTGTGGCAGTCCACGTACGTGGAGTGGGTGGGATGATCGTGCGTATAGGCGTGATAGGTCGAGGGCCCGTGATTTTCTACTTTGTGGGCCACCGCAGTTCTTCGGTCAAAGCCCGAGAGGACCTCAAGAGTTCATCCGACAGACGGGGGCCGTCGTACCCCCAAGCGGATTAGTGCCTCCCAGAGCCGCAGTCGGTTGAGATGGCGGCCATACCGCCTAAAATGGCGGGAAGTGTTTCCAACCTGCATGAGTCGTGGATGCCGTCCAGAGGCTAGGGTGCCCTCTGCACCAGAGCGGGGCGGAAGGACAGAGTCTTCCCGGCTCATTTTCCGCCTCCGGAGGTGAGGGCAGCTGCAGATGATTTTTTGTCAGTTGACTGACGAGCGAACGGTGGGAGTACGATTTAGAGTTTGAGATGGCGGCAAGATAATAACGCCTACATATATTCTTGCAACATAATGGCAGAATCTGCAGGCACTATCATCTTTGTTTGAACCTTGTTTTGGTAGCAGCTATTTGGTGTTAGCGGCTGACAGTATGGATATTGCCGTATACGGAAAGCCCGGGGCATGGAGGACGGACGCCGAAGGGCGCCAGCATTAGGGTTGATGGCGAGCACGACCAGGCTGGTCATCTGATCAACACGGGATTTTCGAGGCGACGACCTCGTCGGCCGAGCGAATGTCTCCCGGTCAAGACGGGCACACCCCCGCGCTTACGTACGGGAGATCGAGGGTGCGGGTTATTCGGGGGGTGCCGTAGCTCCGTGTTTCGTGCTCACGGTTGGACGAGAGGTTCCGGCAGCCGTACGAGACCACCCGCACCCCTCGTGTTCCCCGGCTGGGAGACACGCATCCCGAAAGTGTTTTCGTGCCACCGGTGCGTGCTTTACTTGCGGCCGTCGTGGCCATCCGATGAGAGATTGTCCCAGAGGTGGTGCAGCAAGCACGCCCGCCCACGGGTCGGGCCGGTGGTTCATCTTCATCCTCGGACGGCGCCCCGCGGGGCGAGGTATGCCAAGATCGCCGGGCCGGGAGGTGGGTCGTGGTGGAATTCCCGGTTCTAGCGATCCTTCGAACCACATTTATGCATTAGCCACCGACAGACTGTGAGGCGTCGCCTAATGTCGCTGCTGTATATTATCGGTTTTCTCTCGAGATGTGTATGCACCGATTGATCCCGGTTCTACATTATCATATATTTCTCCCCTTGTTGCTAATAAAATCGGGATAGAATCCGAAACATAGAGCCCTTTGAGGTAGCTACACCAAATAGGGATTCGTTATAGCCAGGGCCGTATTTATAGAGATTGTTCGATTATCCGTGGCCGCCGTACTAAGGCCGATTTGGTAGAGTTAGATATGACTGAGTTCGACGTGATTATGGGTATGGATTGGCTAGCTTCTTGTTATGCTAATGTTGACTGTCAAAAGAAGATAGTCCGTTTCCAGTTTCCAGGGGAACCAGTTATTGAATGGGCAGAGGCACCGACTCTTCAGTCAGTCCCCGTGGTTAATGAGTTTATAGATGTATTCCCTGACGAACTTCCAGGTCTTCCCCCCGAGCGGGAGGTAGAGTTTGCTATTGATTTGTTGCCAGATACTCAGCCTATCTCTATTCCTCCGTACAGAATGGCACCCGAGAATTGAAAGAATTGAAAGAGCGACGTGAGATATTTATTAGAGAAGGGCTTTATTAGGCCCGAGACATCACCCGGGGAGCGCCGTATTGTTTGTGAGAAAGAAGGATGGATCTCTCAGCAGATGTGCATTGATTACCGGTAGCTGAACAAGGTAACCATCAAGAATAAATATCCCCTCCCCAGATTGATGATTTGTTTGACTCGGCCGGGGTGCCGTGTGTTTCTATAAGATAGACCCGCGGTCGAGCATCATCGGTACGGTACGAGAGGCGATATTCCCAAGACAAAGATTCAGACACGATATGGGCACTATGAATTCAGAGTGATGTCTTTTGGGCAATACAAATTCCTAGCAAAAAGATTTATGGACTCCGATGAATCGGGTATTCAGACCGTTCCTGGACATGTTCGTGATAGTGTTTATCGATGATATCCTGGTTTATTCTCGATCAGAAGCAGAACATGCAGATCATTTGAGGACGGTACTTGGCACACTTGTTAGAGCCCGTATATTGTACGTTTGGAAATTCCCAGGGTCGTCGTGGAAAGTTAAGGGCGAGACCATTTTCAAAAATTATTTTAATGGACGATTTGTTATAAATATTATTTATGACTATTATTAGTATGGAAATATTGGGAAAGGTTAAGGGCAAAAAGGGAAATTTACAAATGGCATCATGGTAATTTTGCGGAAAGGCTAAGGGTAAAATGGGAATTTATGATGTTCTAGAAAAATTCATGGAATGGCCATGTTGGCCGAAAACGTAGCATATGTAGGTGTATGCTCACACTTTTTTTATGAGGGCTAAAGTGTACATAGGAAGACAATTAAATCTTCTTTGTTATTTCAAGAAATTTCTAGAAAAATGAAATGAAAATGATGACAAAAAAATAAGTCATCTTTGCCATGGAAAATAAGAAAATTCTAGAAATAAAGAAAAGAAAAATCTAGAGAGGGGGCATGTTCCCCTCACATGCATGCAATATATATATATATAAGAAAGGGGTGGTCATATTTTATCAAGGAGAGAAAGAAAGAAAGAAAGAAAGAAAGAAAGAAAGAAAGAAAGAAAGAAAGAAAAAAAGAAAAGAGAAGGGAGGGAAGTTTCGTCCATGGCTAGCAAAATCTAGCCATGGAAAATTGATGTGAAAAAAATTATTCCCTCCTAATATTCTAGCTCATTTGGAGGTCCTCTACAACATGGAGTGGTTGTGGGAGTAAGAAAAGCATTGGTTATGTAAGTTGGAAACTCTAGCCAAGTGAGAAGACAAGTGGAGGAAGGTAAGATTCCATCTTCTTTTATATGTTATGAATGGTTATGCATGTTGTAGTATGTAAAAAGGGGTGAAATTCATGAGAATATGAATGTTGTGTGTTGGCCGTGTGTATGCATGTTGTGGCCGTATGGTTGTTGCATGATGTGGAAGATAATGAATTAATTGTTCTTAGTATTGGTTGTTGTCGTAATGTATACAAATAGATGAAAAATTCATGAAAACTTGTTGGTAGTTGTTGTGGCCGAAAATGATGGAAGGTTGACAAGTTATGGTGAATTAATTCTAGTTAATGTGATATTGGCTTGAATTCTTACATTGCATGGATAATGTTGTTAATGTAAATTGATATTATGGGATATTCTAGTTGTCGCCGTTATGAATTATGTGATGAAGATGGAAGGTTGTTGTTGAAGTTAGTATACATGAATGATGATGAAATGTATAGTTGTTGTGAATTGGAAGGTTTCGGTAAAGTAATATGTTAATTGAGTTGTTAGAAGATTTTGTGAATTGAATTGAAGTGAATTGAATTGAATATAGAAGTGTTGCTTGAATAACTGCTAGTATTGTTGTTGGATTGGCCGAGTTGAATTCTCGGGTTTGTTGATGTTGGTTTGGGCCGAGCCATATTCTCGGGAGGGTGTTTTTTAAAAGGGGAGATTTGCCGAAATTTCGGAGAATATAAGTGAATTTATTTGAAAAGTTGAGACAAGTGAATAATAATGGATTAAATGATTGTGTGAATTCTTTGGTATGTAGATTGACAAGTTGGACGAATAAAGCGTAGCTAGTGAGGCGCGGGCACAGGTATGTTAAGGCTCGTCCCTTTTCCTTCTATGGCATGAATCATACGTTGCGATTTTATAAATGCTCCCATAACGTCCTTATTTTCAAAAGTTAGAAGTTAAGATTTCAAAGCATGATTTTCCTTCCTAAAAGTTTATGAATGTTTTCCAAAATATCCATTTTTCTCCAAAATCCAAGTTTTACGATTTTCGAAAGTTTTATGACCAAAACAACGACTATGATTTTATGATGACCATGATGATGCTAGATATGAGGAAATGACTAGAACGGATGTGTCAAGGATATGTGCTTACCATGAATATGACGATATGAAATGTTAAGCTATTTTTGGATAATGACTATTTTAAAGGTTTCAAAGTATATGAAATGATATGTTATGACCCTGTTTTATGTCTTCCCGTGATGCTATCCTTGATTGATAGTCTCGCCTTATAATTGTTCCTTCAAGGTGAGACAAAGCGCCCATGATTATTCCATAAAGTAATCGGAGGTTTCCGACATTACGTCACCCCGATAAAGTTATAGCTTTTGATTGGGCTCTTATGCATGCTTAAGTTGTGATAGTTACACCGTGCCTAGATGGCCGGGCATGTCACCGCTAAGGCGGGCAGCTATTGGATGGTTACACCGTGCCTATATGGCCGGGCATGTCACCGCTAAGGCGGGCTGCTATGTTTACACCGAGCCTAGAGGGCCGGGCATGATCACCACTAGTGGGCGGCATGAGATGATTACCCCCGGGAGGCCCGGACGCGGGCTAATGATGTCATGTGATTCGGAACGAGGCTATGGATGCATATAAGAGTAACAGTAAGCATGCATGACTCCGCCTTAAAGAGGCACTCAGATGTACAGACTACTTTTACAGCACATGATATGTTCTACAGTTCCATTCTGTTATTACACATGAGTACAGTTTTTACTATGTTGCTACTCATCGCTATATCTCCTATTATGTTACTATTTATGTCTTACATACTCAGTACAATGCTCGTACTGACCCCTCTTCTTCGGGGGCTGCGTTTCATGCCGCGCAGGTACACCCCCGGATGATCAGAAGCCATTATAGAAGATGTTCCAGCGGAGTTGGCATCTCCATTTGCTCTGGAGAGTTGCCGGGTCAAGAGTCCTATGCTATGATGTCATGTTCGAGTTAGAGACTTTGCAGACAGAGTCGTGGGTCTAGAGTGCCAGTTTTGAAAACGGCCCCACTAGCCGATATGTTTTTATTATCCATTATGCTATAGAGTCCTTACGCCTACAGACTGTGTTTAATTTGAGAAACGACAAGAAGATTTTGAAAATTTTACTTTGTATTTTACTTTCATTTGATTTAAGAATCCAAAGAGAATATGTGAGTAATAAGAGTCAGCGGGTTCGCTCGGCTCCGAACATGGGGTCGGGTGCCCATCACACCCTAGTAAGATCGGGGTGTGACAAAGTGGTATCAGAGCAGGTCTGTCCTAGGGGTTGTCTGCAAAGTCGTGTCCGGTAGAGTCCTGTTTATGGGTGTGAAGCCGGCCACATTTATAAACAGGAGGCTACAGGGCATCTAGGGATTGTTGACCTTCTTTCTGTCCTAGATCGTGCGATAGAGCCAAGCTATAAAAAATGAAATCTCTTATGTAAGCCTTACATACGACGGAAAAGGTAAGTGGCGACATGGAAAGCCACAAGGGTAAGTATTGACGTATTCGACCTATTACCTGAAATTGGTAGTTCCGGGTGGCCAGAATGTGATATAGTTGTATGTTCTGTAAGACATTATTGATATTTGCTGTGTACAGGGGGACGGTATAAGAAGAACAAGGTTTGGTAAAGGATTCGGAAAGTTGACAATTTAATTTGCTACAGGATATTAGGTGAAAGCGGTGAGTAGGGATTCAACGGATTGACATACGGTATTTATGAAGTAGTGGCAATGAAGGTGTATCTATTACCATCAGGAATCTGGGAACCTAGGATGAAAGGTAGTTACATACGGAAGTGAAATGTGGACACTAAGAGTCGAAAAGGGTAAAATGGTAATTGTGGAAGAAAAGACGCGTTACGAGGGTGTCCTGGAACTTGTAGGGCCTCGACTAACCCCAACTCGTGTAGTAAAGGTCATACGCGGAGGTGGACGCGATTATAGAAGCGTTAAGGCCCTAAAATCCACCAAAGTTTCGAGGTTAAGCGTGCTCAGGTAGGAGCAATTTCAGGATGGGTGACCCCCTGGGAAGTAGCTGGGGAATCTTGCAAAGTTGGAATTTAAGGGGACAAATGAGAAGTTGGGATAGCCTAAGTGAAATTAGAATATACGAGATGGTTGGAGACCATAAAAAGCCACAACACGCGACGGAGCTAGACTAAAGAAGGGACAGAAAGTACGCCATAGTTGTAGAATTAGGGTAGGCTTGAATAAAGTTTGAAAATATTTTTGTGGGCTAGTTGATAACAACTATATATGTATATATGAATGTATACGTTATCCCATATGTGATGATGTCAGTGGACACGTGTGCCCCAATAACCTATGCTACGATAAAGAAGGCCTCAACCGAAGTAGGGTGCGAAACACGAGCGGTGGTAAGAAAACAAATGGTACAGGTACTATAAGATAAGCCGCCATCTTCGCTATAGGTTAAGTGTTATATCTCGCATTTTGTACGTCGGAATATTCTAAGTGGTTGCGACGAGTTAAGAACAAGGTTGTTTTTTCCGACTTTGTGTTAAGGCATAAGTCATTTATGATTTTGTGGGATGGAAGTGTTAGTAAAAATTGGGAGTTAAAGGTGGAATTATGGAAATTAAATATCTCATGAAATATGGGACCAAAGAATGAATTAGGGAAGGTTGAACACTTCATGAAAGCTTGGGGCCAAAAGTGAAAGATTGGAGACTTAAAAATTTTTAAAAAAAAGAAAATGAAGGGAGGTGGCCGGCCACATGGTGATGTGGGCCATGGACATATGTTGTAAATATTTAAGAGGCTAAGATGATGATAAAAATCATCTTCATCACTTGGCTCTAGAAACTTCAAGAAAAAGAAAGAGATGGAGAAAAAAGGAAGAAGAGGAACGGCTATGGGGTTTGGCAGACCAGCCCCATATAGTTAGCTTATGGAAAATTGTGTCTTTCAAGCTTTCATACTAATTGGAAGGTCCTTTATCTTGTGGAGTAGTTGTTGGAAGGAGATAACCCTTTGTGGGGT
>NW_026726348.1:0-46419 GCF_029784015.1 Lycium ferocissimum | reverse complement strand
TGGGCGAAGTGATAATTCCAAAAATGGAGTCGCCTCTAAATTGTTTTTGGGACGATCCCTGGGTTTATTTCATAGTTTACCCCCCTTTATTATGGTTGGGTCCGAGGTGGGCCCACGACACTCCGATACTCCCGTATGGTTCAAATCGACCGTTTTTGTCTATTTTTCATAGGTAACCTTTGATTATGTTCCGTCCGCTAACCAATGAGCATTAAGGACCGTTCTTTCCGAGTCCGACTATTATTCCGACTTCTCCGGTTACGATCCGGATATTCCGTTCCGATATGATCCGCCTATTCCGTCGGGGATTTACCTTCCGAGCTATCTCTCGATTTTATTCCGTTCGTACGGTCGTTCGTATGTATATGGTTTCTCATTTGTCCGTTCGTGGATGTCTCAATGCTTCCTTCATCCGCGCCGGCCAGTTCGTGATTCGTGCACCCCCACCGCATTGCTCACCGCGTCCCCGGTTGTACGGGCCGGACTGGCCCCTCGATATGGGTCCGGACACGACCTCGGTATGATTTGATTATGCGATATTACCGAGATGGCGGCCAGGATGGCATATGATTTGATTCTCGTCGTCCACCGCGTCCCGTACTACGAGGCCGTTCGTTTTTACACGCGTCCCTTATTAAAGGGCCGGGATCTGTCTGTATGTGAAAAGAGATCTGATATGTCTGTCTGTATGTGATTATGACTCTGCATGCATATGATTCTGTCTGTACGTTCTGTAAGTCCGATTCTGCATATGATTCTGTCTGTACGCTCTGTAAGTCCGATTCTGCATATGATTCTGTCTGTACGTTCTGTAAGTCCGATTCTGCATATGATTCGGTCCGTACGTTCTGTAAGTCCGACTCCGCTACAAATCCGGTTCTGTCCGCTCTGTTTCTGCATTTCGTCGGTTGTGCTTACATATCCGATTCTCGATTATTATGATCATGTATATTCTTCCTCCTCGCTTACATACTCGCACATCTTCGCACCGACCCTCGTCTCTCTGGGGTCGTGTTACATGCCCACAGTAATGACGCACGCCGTGACCCGCCTCCGGTATAGGATTTCGGGCCCAGAACAGGAGCCCTTGATCCGGAGCACATATTTTTGGTATATATATTTCTGTTGTTCCTATGTTCTGTATATATATATGACTATTTGGGTACGGCGGGGCCCTGTCCCGTCTTCTGGTTCTGTTCTGTATGTTAGAGGTCCCGTACATATCCGTGAGGCGTGGGTTGTCACCGGTCAGGGCAGGTATGTGTGACATGTGCAACCGTTGGATACAATGCCCCCAACGGCCTCGTACGTGTGCTTATGTATGTATATATGTATGTTCGTACGATGTATGTTATGTCTGTATGGATTTATGTATGTCTGAGCAGATTAGCTATCCGGTATGTCGGATCCGTTAGGTAGGTACGTCTGGGTGTCCAAGTAGGACACCAGTCACGGCCCACGGGGTTGGGTCGTGACACAATCATACTTCAATATCCTACCCGACATATATCTTTCATACCTTTGCTTACCTGCGTGCCTTGTAACTTCCAATATCGCTAGTCACTTTCTTCTGTCGATGCCATTCTTCTGCTGAAATCAAAGGTTAGTATAAGGAGTTTCATTTCCTATGACTTGGCTCTATCGCACGATCTTAGATGTGAAAGAAGAGTAACCACCCTAGATGCCCCATACCCTCCTGTTTATAAATGTGGCGCGCTTCACACCATAAACAGGACTCTACTGGACACGACTTTGCAGACAACCCCTAGGACAAACTGCTCTGATAACAATTTGTCACACCCCAATCCTGATAGGGTATGATGGGCACCCGACCCCTTACTCAGAGCCGAGCGAACCCGCTGGTCCTCGTATGTTCATAATCTCACTGGACTCTTAAATCATGAAATGGGTGCATAATGTAAGCTTTTCAAAAAATCATGTTTTTCGTCTTTCTCAAATCAAGGAAAAATCTGTATACGTATGAAACTTGTAACATAATGCATAATGACACATCGGCTTACGTGCAGCCGCTTACAAGATCCGACATGTTCTATACGTGACTCGTCTCGCAAAGTCTCTAACAACTCAAGATACCATAACATAGATACTCGACTCGGCGAAAGACTTCGGAAGGAAATGGAGCTCGCCAATCCAGCTGAAACATCTTCTACTAGTATCCTCCACTCATTTGTATACACCTGCGCAGCATGAAACGCAGCCCCCGAAGAAAGGGGTCGCATGTAATAAGTACTGAGCATGTAAAGCATGAAATACAGTAAACAGGATCATACTGCAATAAGGAGTATAAAAAATCGTAAGGCTTGCCTTTGAAACATAAATCATGCATGTCAATATCATACTTAACCCGTTATGGGACCGAGTGACATAAGTAAATAATCATCATGTACCTATGCATGTATAACGTGTCCCGGCCCTCTAGTGAGGGACTCGATAAATAAAATCATCATATACATGTACATATAACGTGCCCCGGCCCTCTAGTGAGGGACGCGGTGAATGAAGTCATCATATGCCATCCTGGCCGCCTCCCCCATATCATCATATCATCATATACATATACATATAACGTGCCCCGGCCCTCTAGTGAGGGACGCGGTGAATAATGCAGTGGAGTTGTGCACGAATACATGCCCTGGCCCGGGACGCAGTGAAAGAAGTAATAAAAACAGCTAGCACGAGCGAGTAGCGAGAAACCATATGCATATAAATCATCATTTATCGGATAGATAAGTAGGTAATCACGCTCGAGCATTAAAACGATAGTCATATTAAATCCGTTCTAAAAGCCATTAGGACTACGTTAAAGAAAATCTTAGGGATCGTAGACACGTATCAAACCAATCCGAGCCCGCCCATGAATGTTGCGGGCGTTATTCATTATAGAATCCTTTACGAACGAATCAAAGCAATCCGAGGCCGTCTATGAAAGTTACGGACATTATTCGACATAGAATCCTTTAGGAACAAAACTCTTTATGCAACATGTACTATCCAGTCATACAAAAGACACAAGGACCATAGCTCAACTATATTGAGAGTGCAAATATCAAGAAGTGAATAAGAATCATAGACATGCTCGGATCTTAGGAATAGAGTTACCCCAAGGCTCGTATCATACCTTACTTACATCTAAGACATGCCAAAAGAAAGAAAGGGTAAGCTTTACATACCTGTTCCACCTCTTATTGGGTACGCTTATTCGTCCGAGCTCGTAAGTCTACATTTAAGAGGATTGACACTAACGTTAGCCTCTTTATCGCATACTTACTCCAAGTTTCAAATCAAACTATTCCATATTCTGTCGAAAAATCGGCAAAAGATCTCCCCGTTTATATGCCCAGCCCAAATTCTCAATTCAACAACCAACAACAACAACAATAATACCCACATCAACAACACTATTATTCATACCAACATATTCCATAAACATCCCACACGACGTTTTTCAACATACAACAACAATATGCACTTTCTTCCATCCCAATCAAGGAGTATAATCTCATCAATACACCAACAATGTTAGATACCATTTTTATATGCGTAAATCAGTCCATCCACACGGCCACAACACGTTCAAAACAGCCCATAAACACAACAACTACAATACAACACTCTATGACCTTTTCTCCATAACTAGTTTTTTTTTTAAGGCTTGCTAGATCTTCAAATAAACTCAACATAAAAGATGGGATAAATAACATACCTTATACTTGAATAAACTTAGCCACATCAACTTTCTCCAACGCCAAGCTTAAGTAGAAGCAAGAACAATTACCTTTCACGGACTGGTTTGGCGTAATCTTGTTAAATTCTTGATTTATCGGACTATAATGTTTGGGAGATGTTTTGAGAGGCTTCTAGGACTCTTTGGAATGTTAATATGCTGAAAAAAATGGGCTGATGGGGTATTTATAGCCACCCTAGGTCGGTTCCACCGACTTATTCATGTGGGGCTTGCGGAACCATTTGGCGGCTTGGGGTCTTGCTCTTAAAATGGCCATAACTCTTGATTCCGACATTGTGTGAGGGCCCATGACCTATGGTTGGAAAGATCTTTCAATTATCTACAACTTTTATTCTTGGTGTTGTTCCAAATTCCAAATTGTAATGCCGTTTTTGCCCCTCCAAGTCAGATTATCCGAAAACATTTTCTTAAATCGTCCTTTTGGAGGGCTTATGTCCATATTTGGCTTATGGGTCTTTCTTAGGACTTGCTCAACTTTCCACGTACTACTTGTATCACTTTTAATATATCCTTTACAAAATTCTGACATATGGGCCCCACCTTAACTCATGGTTTCGAGGGCTATCATCGAGTGATCATGTTAACCGATTTACTCCATACACTCTCCAAATGTCATATATACGTTCTTATGCTCAGATGACATAATCTTTATCCATAATCCTTGTGTAAATCTGCTCTCCCCTGAGCTCCTACTAAGCCGTCCACAGTCTTGATAACGCGAAATTTTCCAAGGTGTAACAACTCTCACTTGATGATAACCCGACCTCAGATCTATTTTGGAAAACCACTTGGCACCTTGTAGTTGATCAAATAAATCATCAATTCTTGAAAGAGGATACCTGTTCTTTATCGTCACCTTATTCAGCTGTCTATAATCAATACACATTCGTAGAGAACCGTCTTTCTTTCTCACAAATAATACTGGTGCTCCCCACGGTGATGAACTGGGTCGAATGAACCCTTTTTCAAGCAAATCTTTCAACTGGGCCTTTAACTCTTTCAATTCTGCCGGAGCCATTCGATAAGGAGGAATAGAAATAGGCTTAGTGTCCGGCAACACATCAATGGCGAAGTCAATCTCTCTTTCTGAAGGAAGGCCTGTAAGTTCATCTGAAAATACATCCGGGAATTCATTCACTACCGGAACAGATTGGAATGTTGGTGACTTTGCTTCCATATCACAAACTCGGACTAGATGATAAATATAGCCCTTAGCTATCATCTTTCTTGCCTTAAGGTAGGAAATAAACCTACCTCTCGGAGTTGCCGTATTTTCTTTCCACTCAAGCACGGGCTCTCCCGGAAATTGAAATCGAACTAATTTCATTCGGCAATCAACATTAGCATAACATGAGGCCAACCAATCCATACCCATTATAACATCGAAGTCTAGCATCTCTAGCTCAATTAAATCAGCTTTGGTTTGGCGATCACATATCACAATTAGACAATCTTTATACACTAGTTTAGCTATTACGGGATCACCAACCGGAGTAGACACCTCAAAGGGTTTAATTGGCTCGGGTTTCACCCCAATACGGTTTGCAACATATGGAGTAATATATGATAATGTGGAACCCGGATCTATCAATGCATACACGTCATGAGAAAACACAGTCAATGTACCTGTAACCACATCTGGGGAGGACTTGAGATCCTGTTGTCCGGCTAAAGCATATAAGCGGGGCTGTGTGGCACCTGAAGAAGATGCTCCCCCTCGGCCTGCTGGAATCTGGGGGGTCTGCCCCATAGGACGTACTGAAGAGGAACTTGCTGCTGATCCTGTGGGCTGAACCCCACCTCTGCCATATCTCACCGAACAGTCTCGCATCAAATGTCCTGTCTGCCTACAAATATAACATGCATCGGTGCCCTAGCGACATGGCCCTGAGTGCAATTTTCTGTACTGGCTACATCGTGGAACTGGTGGTCTCCCCTGACTGTAATCTCCCCCAAACTTTGAACCTGGGGCCCTCGAACTCTGACCCTGCCCTGAACGATAGGAGCGATCAGGTCTTCCGCCTGTAAATTGGGGAGGTGCACTTGTCACTGACTGGCCTGAGTGCCTAGAATATGTCTGCCTCGATCCCCCTCTATAATCACCGCCTGTACCCATAGATCTGGCCCTTTTGCTTTGCCCTCTATCAACATCGCGGTCACCCCTTTACGGAGGTTGTTGTCCCTCTAAGTTTTGGGCTTGGGCCTGAATTCGAGAAATATCCATTCCGTCTTGCAATGAAGCCGTCAAGCAGTCTTTAAGCAAATGTGGCCCTAGGCCACTCACAAATCTATGCACCCGATCTCCCATATCAGCCACCATAGTAGGAGCATATCTAGCCAAGGAATTAAATTGAAGGCTATACTCCCGGGCGCTTATATTACCTTGCTTCAAGTTTAAGAATCTATCCGCTCTAGCTCGGCGGACCTCGGGCGGTAAATAATGACAAATGAAAGCATCAACAAATTCTTGCCACACGGGAGGAGGCGCATTCTCTTGCCTCGACGCTATCCAATTATTATACCATAGGACCGCCACATCTTGGAGTCTATATGATGCCAACTCCACTGATTCAGTCTCAGAAGCATGAATAATCCGCAACATTCTCAACATTTCATCAATAAAGCCTTGCGGGTCTTCGTCCGGCTTCGACCCAAAGAATTCCGGAGGATTTAGGCTCATGAAGTCACGGGCTCTAGTACTACCTGAACGATCACTTGGGCCCGTAGTCTGTCGTTGTGCCTGAGCGGCAACCAACTGTGTCAATAAATTAATAGCCTTGGTCACTTGTTGACCCGATATAGCCGGTGGAGGAACTGGAGGCATGGGAGCTGGAACAGAAGCCCCTTCTTGCTCGTCCGTAATAGGTGGAGTAGTGGAGGCATTAGATGGAGCCTCAAGGTGCGATTCATCCTCATCTATATTCATTGGTGGCTCTCTTTCTGCCCGCCTTTTCATCGTAGTCTTTCCTTTCTGGGCGGCTTAGCTTTTCCTTTTGGCGGCATTCTGAAATCACAACATACTATGAGGGAGGATAAAAGCTTATGCACGGCTCTATCGCACAATCTCCTAAGAAGAAAGATGGTCATTTTTCCTAAATGCCCTGTAGCCACTTGTTTATTAGCGTGGCGCGCAACACACTATAAACAAGACTCTACTAGACACGGCTCGTAGACACTTCCTAGGACTGAACTGCTCTGATACCACTTCTGTCACGACCCGAACTACGGGCCATGATGGGTATCCGGGGCTAACCACCGAACACCACTCATTCCGTTACCTATGTGCTCTCATTTATAATACTTTCTCAAATTCATGAAAATATAGCATCATTTGAAACATAATTACTTTTATAAACATAAGCCCTTCGGCTATCAAAATAATATATATACACGCACATATATAGACATGTAACCCATGGGACCATACTACCCACACATGCGTATCTACGAGCCTCTACTAGAGTACTAGACATATGGACAGGACAGGACCCCGCCGTGCCCGAAAATATATATATACATCTATACCAAAAGGATAATCAATGGCACCTCCGGATAATGGAGTGCTCACAAGTCAGCTACTAGCTCCTATGGATCAGCACCATCTCCTTGCCTACCTGTGGGCATGAACACAGCGTCCAAAGAAAATGGATGTCAGTACGAACATTGTACTGAGTATGTAAGGCAGGAATGAAATAAGCATAATAAGAAAATCATAAGTAGTGAGATGAGGACACAACCTGTGTACTCTTGTAATTATAGATACATTTCATATACATTCATCATACATAAACACATCATGTACATTATCATAGCGTATACCTTATCATATCACATATACATCATCATGCCATACATGCATCGTCATATCAATCATACATCATCATGTCGTTAACTGGCGTCCGGGTAACCATCATATGCCGCCCACTAGTGGTGTCATGCCCGGCCCTCTAGGCTCGGTGTAACATAGCAGCCCGCCTTAGCGGTGATATGCCCGGCCATCTAGGCACGGTGGGATCGTACGCAGCCCGCCTTAGCGGTGACATGCCCGGCCAATTAGGCGCGGTGGAATCACATTGTCATACACATCATGCATTTGTCCTCACACATCATACATCATCATAGATTCATCACTATCATACATTTTATGAACACGTCTTGGCATCTATCATAATTCAATATCATTATACATATATCATCAATTCATACATTAGAACTTGGAAGCAAGTATGGTTGTGTTGGGGAGACATAAGGTCGTGGACCCTCGACTTCATTATGGAACGTTCATAAGTAACCTGCCGCACCTTGAAGGAACAAGCATAAGGTGAGTGTATATGATGATCAACATCAATGGGCTATGGATAGCTTCATTAGCTTAATTGGAACATCATATCATAACCCATAGCATCTCTAGACTTTAAGCTTATCATTATCGTTATCATTATCATAACACATTTCTTATCTCGTGTGGCTATTCATGAACAAGGATTCATAGTCTTCTTGAAGAGGGAACATTCATACGAAAGAGGAAATTCATGCCATAGGACTCATGCCTTAGAAAGAAAGGACTCGCCTCACATACCTTTGTCGCTTAACTATTCTATCGCTTGCTCGTTCTCCTTTAATGCTTGCGTCTTTACCTTCAAGAGAGTTCGTGTTGTCATTAGCTATGTAATTACAAGAACGCACTTCTTAAGGCTAAAGAAAATTGGGCAGCGTTTCCTTTGTTTATACTACTTTCTGCCATATCCCATATCAATTCCCAACATTTATAACAACAGTCACAATATCACTAGCAACAATCGTCATTCATTTACATTATTCGCATTTCACAATTCTACTCCAATTCTCCAAAATCATGACCAAAGTCTATTGTCGCGTTCTTTCTCATACAATACTCATTTCATGTTCTAAACTTCATTTATAACGCATTTGTAACATCAACACAACCATTTTCATGATTCATTCCCACTACTATTCCACAATGACATTTTTCACTCATTTAAGACCCATTTTCTACACTCTTCTACCATCCATGTGTGTCAACTTACTAATACTTCAAATAACATAGAAGGGTCATGTAACTTACCTTAAATGATGAAGAAGCAAGCCTTGGTTGGTAATACACCTCTTTCCACCAAAACCCTATTTCCTCTTTCTTGAGATTTCTTATTTTGGATGACTTTAGAGAGGTTTCCTTCACTTGATTCACTCTAATTCTTGTTGTTGATCTTTGATTTCTATTGATTTCTTATGATTGAGGTGTATGGAAATGTTCTAGAGGTTTCTTGAAGTGTGGAGGAGGAAGATGAAATGAAAATGAAATGAAAAGGGTCCCTTATATTAATTCATCTTCAGCCCCGACCAAGATATATGGACCAACATATGGTCTGTATGATTTCTACGAGCCGTATGTCTGGCCGTAGATCTGGTCCAGTGAAGTATGCTCTACTAGGCTGAATCTACGGTTGGACATACGGTCCATACTTTTTATACGGCCAGTATGTCTGGCCGTAGGTTGCCCAGCCTTCCGAGAATTGTTCTTGTCGACTCGTTTGATCTCCGATCCTTATGGAACCATCTTAACACTTGTTTATCACTTCAATACCAATCTAAGGGACGTTATAACTCTTTATTAGGGCATCATTTATACACCATTATCTCAATACTCGTAATTCTTATCCGTTACTCAACATATGACTCGCTTCCCTTAACAACTTTCTTTCCTTAACTCGAATGTCTTTGGAAATCTTAATTAGGATCATCAAATACTATTTATTACTTGTCCAAACCTCGTATACATCATAACCCTCGCTCGTCTATTCACTGTACTCTAACGGGGAATTTTTTTTCGAGGTGTAACAGATTATGAGGCATTTTTTTATGATGATTGAGATGGAACATATACATCTCTTACGGCACATTTGATAGGGGGTGACTATGTAGCCTAGTTATGAGCTACTGGTCCGAGGTTCATTTCGAAAAGCGTGGTACATAGACACCATGGGTCCCCTGAAGGTTATGGCTATTTGGGGGAAAAAATACCATTTAGCATGTGTGTACAGATATGTGACAGAGCTGAAAACTTCATTGTTTATTGTTTTACTTTCGGCTTGAGTATTGGTATTTCATTATTGGTAATTGGTGATTGATTCTGAAAGAGGATTATTTGAGGATATCTATTGTGATGCATGTTTGTTGTGCCTGTCTGCCTATTCCATTGATTTTATGTGTGTAAGCAGGATACTAATCTTAGTCGGCCTATGATACCTACCAGTACGTGTTGTTTGTACTGACCTACACTTGCTGCACTTTTTTTTTTGTGAGTGCAGATTTTGAGCCAGAGATGTCTTCTATACCTCACATCTAGTTGAGGTTATCCGTTGCCAAGATCAGAGGGTGAGCTCATATTCGTACAATGTCGCCTGAAGATCTTTCTTTATTTCAGATGTCTATCTTTCATCCCAACCATTATGTTTGTTTTTAGACAGTATCTCTTTTCTTTAGACATTGTTGGTTAGAGTCCTTGTACGGTGACTTTCAGATTTTTAGGGCTGTAATAGCTAGATTTTCGCACTCGCTATTTTATTTATTTTATTATCAGACATCTTATTCCATTATTCATGAGCAATGTTTATTATTTGGTTTAAGTAATTGAAATTGGCTTAATAATAGGTTAAGGGATTGGTTCGCCCACTATAGGACTGGTGTGGGTTCCACTCACGTCTGTTGGGACGTGACAAAGTGTTATATCCCGTATTTTGTACGTCGGGACATTCCGAGCTAACCATGAAAAGTTAAGGACAAGGCTATTCCGAGATACGAGATTGAGACTTTTGACATCCGATTTTGTTTTAAGGCATAAATTGCTTATGATTTTATTGGTATGGAATATTAAAGAAAATTTGGGGTCAAAAGTGAAGTTAGGGAAGTCTAGTTCCCAACACAACAAACCGCTCCTCAATCGGACATCGAGGTAAGGAGATATGGACGTTACAAGTCGGGCCGGCGACGGGAATATGGTCCGCGCGAACGCGCGAGAGGCGCGAACGCGCGAAGGCCAAGGGCCGCGCGAGCGCGAACGCGCCACTAAGGGGCGCGAACGCGCTGAACAAAATTAAAGGACTCGGGTTCAAGATGAAGGTCATATTATAAGAATGTAATAATAACATATATATGACATTTGGAGACCATATGGGATGAATTGGTTCATATGGCACTTAATGAGAAACCCTCGTTGCTGCAGGCTAAGTGGGCCCTACACGTTGGAGTTTTATAACGGACATATGAAGAGACATATGAGTAGTACATGAAAGGTTGAGCAAGTCCTAAGAAGGACCCATAAGACAAATATGGGCATAAGCCTTCCAAAAGGGCGATTTAAGGAAACATTTTCAGATGATCTGACTTGGAGGGGTAAAAACGGTATTATAAGTTTGGAATTTGGAAAAACACAAATAATGAAAGTTGTAGATAATTGAAAGAGCTTTCCAATCATAGGTCGTGGGCCCTCACACGATATCGGAATCAAGAGTTATGACCTTTTTACTGAATGGAGGTATAGTCAGAAAAATTAAGTCAGCGCGAACGCGCCCAAAGGGGGTGCGAACGCGCTGAAGGAAATATAGGTCGGTCCAGGCAGAACCTGGACCATTCTATAAAAGGGAGAGGCCCCCTATTTTCGACCCAAACCACCCCAAACACTCCCAAAAACTCCAGAAAATTCCCCAACCTTCCACCACCAACTTTTAGCCCAAAACCAGGTATAATTCCCAAATTCCGGTCCAGACAGCATATAGTTGCAACTACAAAATTGTGTATTAATACGTTGTGGCTTAAGTTTAAGGTGACGGAGTGAATATATAGCCTTATTATCACGGGAAAGGTATGAATCTCTTTCTATTTGTGTTAATATTGATTTATTTACGAAAAAGGAGCTGTAAAATTGTTACAAAATGGTTCTGTGATGGAATTATGGGACAAACACCATATGGGGTGTTTATGAAGTATTTTAAAGTTGGAAATATTATGTTTAATGTTGGTATTGTTGTGATTGCTATTGGTTGTTGAATTGAGGATTCGGGCTAGACATATTTACAGGGAAGATGCTGCCCAAATTTTTATAAATAAAGTGCTAGCCTAGAATTGGATCCCTAAGTGTGTATGACTAATGTTTGGCGTCTAATGACGTTATTGTAGATTTTGAAGAAGCCAAGACGTAAGTTTGGATTAATTTAGGAAGCGGACGAGGTATGTAAAGCCTAACTTTTCCTTCTCTTGGCATGTCTTGATTGTATGTAGGCTAGAACACGAGTCTCGGGGTAGCTCCACTCTTAAGATCCGAGCCGTATACGATTCTCGTTTCCTTCGGATGTCAATGTTCTTGATAATGTCAAACTATGGTTCATAAGTCTTTTGTATAGTTGGATTTCAAGTTTTGCATAAAGAATGTTGCTTTTAAAAGGTTTCGTAACTACGAACAATCGTAACTTTCATAGACGAGCTCGGATCGCTTCGAAACATTCGCGGGAGATTCTATAATGGATAAGGTCTCCAACTTTCATAAATGGACCCAGATTGGTTCGATACTCGTCCGTGGGCCCCGAGACTCTCCTTTGTGTAGTACTAATGACTTTCGAAAGGATTGAGTATAATTGTTGTCTTAAACTTCGGACGTTGACTACTTACTTCTCTAACGACTTTATAATGACGATTATGCCCATAATTTCCATAAGCTATTTCCTATGGTTTGATACGTGTCTACGAGTCCTAAAGTTCGATTTGATATGTTCTCGAACGACGTACGAAAGAAATTTGATTTGACTATCGTTTTGATTCTTAAATGATGACTCGTTTTGGATATTTTATTGAGTCTTTGAAAGTGTTTTAAAGCGCATATAGTTGCTCACGACTCGCTCGTGCATATGGTTGTTACATCCTTCACCGAGTCCCGGCCGGTTATATATCGTGCGCACTATGTTATTTTCCGGTGTGATGCTGTGTTACGGTTCACCGAGCTCCTCGCTAGGGCCGGGTTCCGTTTATATTGGTGTTATCTTGTGTTATGGCGTTACGGTAGGCTATGATGTGTTATGGGGATATGTCGGGTTACGGAGATATGAAACCTTCGGTGTGATGTTGTGGCGTGGCGCCAACGACGCGGGCGACCACCTTTCTAAGAGCCCTATGCATGATTTGTATTTTTATGAGTAAGCATTTTGATATTTTGAATATTGCATTTACTTTCCGTACTTCTGATTTGACTGTGATCTTGTTTACTATATTTCATGCTTTGCATACTCAGTACATATTCCGTGCTACCCCCTTTCTTCGGGGGGTCAGTTTCATCTTTAACGGCAGGTACAGATACTTATCTGGATGATCCACCAGCTTAGGATTCCTGTTCAGCTGACTTGGAGCGCTCCCTTGTTCTGGAGCCTACACTTGATTCAGATTCGGTTATTGCATATTTGTATATATGTTTGTTCACGGGTACGGCGGGGCCCTGTCCCGTCATATGATTTTGTTATGACTCCTAGAGGTCTGTAGACATATACGTGTGGGTTATGGGTACTCACTATTCAGTCGTGTCTGTGTGATTTGTGATTTGGACGTCCCCCTATGTGCTATGACAATTATCGGCTTATATGTGATACTATTTTTAAGGAAGTTATGACAAGCGATATGTATATTTGTATATTTGTGACGACTTCGGGCGACGTTCCACTTTTCTGTAAATATATATTATTTGTACACGGTATAAGTTATTTGTACGCTATTTCTGATTTGGGATACTAGGTACGTACGAGTGCCCAATTCGGGCACGAGCCGCGGCCTACGGGGTTGGGTCGTGACACAAAGTTGGTATCAGAGCTTTAGGTTCGTTGATCTCATCGTACAAGGACATATCTAGTAGAGTCTTGTGGAACGGTATGGAGATGTATGTACTTATCTTCGGGAGGCTATGGGACACTAGGAAACTTTAATTTTTTTCTTTCTTTCGTGCTACTTGATTCTAATTATTTTCTGGATGATTCAAATTGGTATCTGACTATTTCTTCTATTCTCTCACAAATGGTGAGGGCGGGGCCGGGGGAGGTCAGGCCGCTAGGGCCGCAGTTCATGGAGGAGGCCAGGCCAGAGGTCGTGGACATGGTAGAGGCAGTGGATCAGCAGTACTGGCCAGGGGCAGGGCTCCTGTGGCTGGTCAACAACACGTTGAGTCCCTTGAGCCTCAGGAAATACCAGATGAGGCGGCAGAGTTTGCAGCTGCACCAGCTCAGCCAGTTATAATTGCTACCGCAGTGCTGTCAGATGTTATGGTCCTAGTGTTGAACCTACTGAATGGCTTAGCAAAGGCAAGTGTGTTACCAGCAGCAGCAGGTAATTAGGGTGCGAGAGCAGGTGCTCTGGCTCAGGCTCCGGCTCAGGCACCAGAGGCACAGTATGCTGCAGCTGTGGCTCCATGCTTGGATGAGGCCTCAGGACCTGAGTTATTTCCTAGACCAGTGGGAGGACCAGTGATGACAGGTGATGAGCACGATTTATTTTAGAGGCTCACTAAGATGAAGCCTCCAGAGTTCTATGGCACTGAGATGGAGGATAATACGAGTTCATTATTGATTGCCACAAGAGGCTCCATAAGATGGGGGAAGTTAAGAGGTATAGGGTAGAGTTTGTGACTTTTCAGCTCATGGGAGATGCAAAGTTACGGTGGAGGGCGTTTGTAGAGTGTAGTTCAGCGAATTTGCCTCGGTCGACTTGGACTCAGTTCTACTAGATTTTTCTTGAGAATTATGTTCTTCGTACCTTGACGGACAGGGGGCGTGATGAGTTCAGTAATATCAAGCAGGGTAACTCTTCTATCGCTGCTTAAGAGTCCTTATTTCACTCATTGGCTCATTATTCTCTCCAACTTTTGCATATTGAGGAGGAGAGGGTTATACATTTCGTGAAGGGATTGAATACTGCCCTTCAGTTGTCGACTCTTCAGCTTATGACTAGAGGTTGTTCTTTTCAGGAGGTTGTGGATCACGTGCAGACTGTTGAGGGTTTCCATCAAGATGGCTACAACAAACATTTAGACTAGAAGGCCTAAAAGGGTGGTAAAGTCAGCGGTACATTTTTTAAGGGATAGGGATCCCAGAGTTACTCGGGTCATCAGGTTCAGCCGACTATGCCGACCTGGTTGGAGGCTCATCTGGAGTCGTTCAGTACTCAATCAGCCAGGCAAGGAGCTCTTAGTCCCGAGTTCCAGGTCAAGGAGGTTTTTCAGCTTCTTCGGTGTCAGTTCAGAGGCCTACTCTTGATCGTGCCTGCTTTGAGTGTGGCGAGTAGGGGCACACCAAGAGGTTTTGTCCTAGACTCAGATAGGGTAACCAAAGTGGTTAGTTTTAGGCTACTAGGCCCCCTGTTGCCTCAGTTAGATGAGGGGGGTCTTTTAGTGGGAACCGTGCTCAGATTAGGCAGGGTTGTAACATGACAAGTAGAGGTGGCGCTCAGCCTAATAGGGGCGGTTATCAGTCTAGCAGAGGTGGATATTAGTCTGGTAAAGGGTAGTTCTCAGACGGTTCAGGGGGACCGTGGAGCTTCTCAGGCTAGTGATGGGCATGCCCATTGCTATGATATGCCAGGCAGGCCAGAGGTCGAGGGCTTAGATGCAATTATCATAGGTGCTACCTCAGTATTTCACCGGCAGGCTTCTGCACAATTTAATCCGGGCTGCATGTTTTCCTATGTGTCTACTTACTTTTCTAAGAGTTTTGATACTACTTGTGACTTGCTTAGTACTCCTATCCTTGTGTCTACTCCAATCGGAGATTTTGTGGTTGTAGATAAAGTGTTTAAATCTTGCACTGTTATGATTATGGGTTATGGTACTTGGGTAGACTTAATGACTTTAGACATGGTAGATTTCGATGTTATTCTGGGTATGCTTTGGCTAGCTCCCTACCATGCGATTCTAGACTATCACGCTAAAACCGTCACCTTAGCTATGCCCGGAATACCTAGACTTGAGTGGAAAGGAAACCTTAATCCCTTCCTAAAGAAAATTATCTCTTATGTTCATGCTAAGAAACTCGTTGAGAGAGGGTGTTTGGCTTATTTGGCGCATATTCGTGATACTGATGCTGAGACTCTACCACTTCAGTCAGTTCCTGTAGTTTATGAGTTTGCAGAGGTGTTTCCTGCGGACTTACCTGGTATGCTACAAGACTGTGATATTTATTTATACATTGACTTAGAGCCAGGGACTCACCCTATTTCCGTTCCTCCATGTCGTATGGCTCCAGGACCTTCGGGACCTTCTCAATGAAGGTTTTATTCGTCCGAGCATCTCTCCGAGGGGCGCTCCTATGCTTTTTGTGAAAAAGCAGGATGGGACTATACAGATGTGCATTGATTACTGCCAGTTAAATAAAATCACCATTCAAAAGAAATATCCTATTCCTCGCATTGATGATCTGTTTGACCAGCTTCAGGGAGCATGTGTGTTCTCTAAAATTGACTTGAGATCGGGCTACCATCAGTTAAAGATTCAGGCTGAGGATATCCCTAAGACAGCCTTCCGGACTAGATACGGGCATTATGAATTTCTTGTCCAGTCTTTCGGGCTCACTAATTCCCCTGCTGCTTTTATGGATTTGATGAACTGAATTTTTAAGCCATTCTTAGATTCTTTTATTATTGTATTTATTGATGATATAGTGCTTTATTTGAAGAGCAAGGAAGATCACGAAAAACATCTGAGAGTTGTCCTTGGATTGTTGAGGGATGGGGAGTTGTATGCTAAACTCCCTAAGTGTCAATTTTGGCTTGATTCGATGTCCTTCTTGGGGCACGTGGTTTCGAAGGAAGGGTTTATGGTTGATCCCAAAAACATTGAGGCCGCCAGAGATTGGGCTAAGCCCACATCAGTGATAGAAATTTGTAGCTTCATGGGTTTAGCTAGTTATTACTGCCGGTTTGTGAAGGGGTTTGCTTCCATTGCATCACACTTGACCCGTTTGAGGCAGAAAAAGGTACCTTTTCAGTGGTCCAATGAGCGTGAAGAGAGATTTCAAAAGCTCAAGACTTTGTTGACTACAACACCGATTCTTGCTTTTCCTGTGGAAGGTAAGGATTTTGTGGTTTATTGTACCGCTTTCCGTTTGGGTTTGGGTGATGTGTTGATGCAAGATAAGAGAGTTATTGTCTATGCTTCTATGCAATTGAAGATTCATGAAAAGAATTATCCTACTCATGACTTAGAGTTGGCAACTGTGGTGTTTGCATTGAAGATTTGGAGGCACTATCTTTATGGTGTCCGTTATGAAATATTCAGTGATCATCATAGTCTACAAAGACGTGTTTACTCAGCGGGATTTAAATTCTAGGCAGCGGAGATGGATGGAATTGTTGACAGATTATGATATTACTATTTTATATCATTCTGGCAAGGCAAACGTAGTGGGGGATGCCTTGAGCAGGAAGTCAGCTAGTATGGGCAGCTTTGCTCGTTTAATCACTTTTGAGCATCCATTTGCTAGGGATGTTTAGACTTTGGCTAATAGGTTGGTGAGACTTGATTTATCCAGTTCTGGCAAAGTGTTGGCTTTTATTGAGGCGAGGTCATCTCTTCTAGATCAGATTAAGGAAAAATAATGTGATGATTCGGGTTTATGCAAAATTCGAACAAGGTAATGAGTGGTGAGGCCAAGGAGGCCGTGATTGATGAAGAGGGTGTGTTGAGAATTAAAGGGCGCGTGAGCGTTCCTCGAGTTGATAATTTGGTTCAGACAATTTAGAGGAGTCCCACAGTTCTAGATATTCTATTCATCCTGGTGGTACGAAGATGTACCATGATCTGAGACAGCATTACTGGAGGGCCAGGATGAAGCGTGATATAGCTGATTATGTTTCAAATTGTTTAAATTGTCAGCAGGTTAAGTGCGAGAACCAAAGATCCAGTGGTACTCTTCAGAGGATGCCCATTCCTGAATGGAAGTGGGAGAGGATAGCTATGGATTTTGTGGTAGGTCTTCCTAAGACCTTGGGTAAGTTTGATTCGATCTGGATCATTGTCGATTGGTTAACTAAGTCTGCACATTTTATTCCAGTCCAGCTTACCTATAAGGCCGAGAAGTTAGCCAAGATCTACATTCGTGAGGTTGTTAGACTGCATGGTGGGTTCCTATTTCCATCATATCCGATAGGGGCATGACGTTTACGTGTCGATTTTGGAAGCATTTGCATTTGGAATTGGGTACTAGGTGGGACCTTAATACAGCTTTCCACCCCCAGACAGACGGTCAGTTCGAGTGGATGATTCAGGTTCTTTAGGACATGCTTTGCGTGTGTGTGATTGAATTCGGCGGTCATTGGGATTGGTTTTCACCATTGGCGGAGTTCGCGTATAATAATAGTTATCATTTGACTATTGATATGGCTCCGTTTGAGGCACTCTTTAGGAGGAAGTGTAGATCACCTATTGGGTGGTTCGATGCATTCAAGGTGAGGCCTTGGGTGCTGATATGTTGAGAGAGTCTCTAGATAAAGTGAAGGTGATTCAAGAAAAGCTCTTAGCTGCTCAGAGTAGGTAGAAGAAGTATGCAATTCGAAAGGCCCGGGATCTTGAGTTTATGGTAAGGGAGCAAGTGTTGCTGAATTCTCACCCATGAAGGGTGTGATGAGATTTGGGAAGAAAAGTAAGCTTAGTCCCAGATATATTGGCCCGTTTAAGATTCTTGATCGTGTGGGGGAGGTAGCGTATGAGTTAGCTTTACCCCCAGGTTTGTCTGGTGTTCATTCGGTGTTCCATGTCTCTATGCTGAAAAGGTTTCATGGTGATGGGTCCTATATCGTTCGGTGGGATTCGGTTTTGTTAGATGAGAATTTGTCCCATGAGGAAGAGCATGTTGCTATATTAGATAGGGAGGTGTGTAAGTTGATGTTGAAAGAAATTGCGACAGTCAAGGTCCAGTGGAAGAATCATTCTGTTGAGGAAGCCACGTGGGGGACCAAGTCAGATATGCATAATAAGTATCCTTAACTCTTCGCTGAGTCAGGTACCCTTTCCCTTATTTCCTTCTCTTTTGTTCGTTTGGGGACTAACGGTTGTTTAATTGGTATCTGATGTAACGACCCACTTGGTCGTTATGCGTGTTTTAACCATTCTGCCCTAGCTAGTACTTTCCCGAGGTTAGAAATGAGTGGACTTAAATAATTTGGTCGTGTTGTATGTTGTGTTTTGTGACTTATAAGTAACACTGCGATGTGTTTTTAACTTGGTTTGTTGCTGGCTTCTGTTCATAAGGCCTTAGAATGATTTTGAGAGACTAAGTATAGAAATGTAGGAAATTTAGTGCTCACTGCCTAAAATGCATCGCTGTAGTGGTAGGATTTCCACTGCAACGAGGCCGCTGCAGCGAGTAGGGGTCTCGCTGCAGCGAAGGGTTGGATTTCTCAAAGGCCTGCTGCAGCGAAGGTTGTTCTCGCTTCAGCGAGGCCACTGAAGCGGTCCTCATTAAATCAGAAACCTTAATTAAATACCTTATTTCGATCCCACTCCTCACATAACTCCAAAAACAGTTCCCAAGAACCCTTAAGGCGAATGTTCTAAGGCAAGGTCAATACTCTTCATCAAGGTAACTTTCCACCATTAATCTCGTTAGTTTGTTAATCCTATTAACTCCTAGCACCAAATAAAAGCTAGTTTGGGGAGAATGGAAAGGTTAGAATACCTAAGTCCATGAAACACTAGAATATTAATGGGTTATTGTTTATTATTGGTTAATCATCTAAGAGTAGATATTATCACTTCATAGCATGAGAATTGGATATTCAATGATGGAAATTGTTTGTTGAGACCTAGGGTTCTAATAAAAACGGGAACTTTGGCTAAAACCAGATTTGTAGGGTTGAATTGATTATAGAACCCACAAATTGAATTAATACTCCTTTACTTACTTAGTATTATAATTTATAGACTTTGAACATTCTGAGGTGTTGCGAAAGGGAAAGGCTGTTGCGAAGTGATTCCATTGCTCAAATCTGCTTTGAGGTAGGTTATAATTTACTTGAGTTAAACTTTGATTAGTTGATTGTATATGTTGTAGAATTTATGGGAGAAAGCATGTCTAGGTCTTCGGACTTGGAGTTTAGTGATCGTTGTTAGTTGTATGATTAAATTGTGTGAAGTGATTCTCCATTGTTAGGGTTTATAAACTTGAATTGTATTCTTGAGACTGTTGAAAGAGAGGTGTTCATATATACCCCTCAGAGATGAATTGAGATAGCTACATATTATATTATTATTGAGTAGATTATTTGTGAGTCTTATTGTGGCTTGCGTTATTTTCTTATACCTCGTTGCTGTTGACTTGACACGTGTATTTGAGCTATTCTTGTGATGTGATTAAGAGGCATTATTGATGATGATTGAGATGGAACATATACATCTCTTGCGGCACATTTGACAGGGGGTGGCGACGTAGCCTAGTTATGAGCTCGTGGTCCGAGGTTCATTTTGAAACGAGTGGTACATAGACACCATGGGTCCCCTGTAGGTCATGGCTATTTGGGGGAAACAATACCATTATTTATTATTTTACTTTAGGCTTGAGTATTGGTATTTCATTGTTGGTCATTTGTGATGATTCCGAAAGAGGATTATTTGGGGATATTTGTTGTGATCCATGTTTGTTGTGCCTGTCTGCCTATTCCATTGATTTTATGTGTGTATGCATGATACTAAGCTTAGTCGGCCTATGATACCTACTAGTACATGTTGTTTGTACTGACCTACACTTGCTGCACTTTTTTTGTGAGTGTCGATATTGAGCCAAAGACATCTTCCAGACCTCGCATCTAGTTGAGGTTATTCGTTACCAAGATCAGAGGGTGAGCTTCTATCCGTGCCATGCCGCCTGAAGATCTTTTTATTTTATTTCAGGTGTCTATCTTTCATCCCAAACATTATGTTTATTTTTAGACAGTACCTCTATTCTTTAGACATTGTTAGTTAGAGTCCTTGTACGGTGACTTTCAGATTTTGGGGATGTAATAGCTAGATTTCCACACTCGTTATTTTATTTATTTTATTTTCAGACATCTTATTCCATTATTTGTGGGCAATGTTTATTAATTGGTTTAGGTAATTGAAATTGGCTTACTAATGGGTTAAGGGATTGGTTCGTCCACTAATTGGTTTAGGTAAGAATGGGACCTATAACTGTTCACAACAAGTAACACAACCAAACAGTGTTTCAACAGAGGCTAAAGCTAAACAACGACATATACAAACCACCAGCAATTGAACCTTCTGAAAAATACATACATATTAGAGACAACATAAGCATCCAAGTAAATATCCTATTTTGAATCAACAGGCTAAAACACAAACATGAATCAAACACAGGTTTATTAAGGTATATGACTGACCAGACTAGGCATGGATCATGTTCAACAAGCTATGGACTGAACAGCTTCTAATGAGCACATAATTGGACAATTTTCACTTTAAACAAAACTTATAGGCATGCTAATGATTAGGTAAACTTATTTTAGCCCATGTTCGGGTGAAGCAGTAACTAAACCAGGCTAAACCACACTGATACATACAAACAAGATAACAACCTAGCATGTATGATTTCTAAACAAAGCTACATAAACAACTAATGTTAATCAGATTTAACTTAAAGCTCATAAATTAACTAAATTATAGATCAAGCAGAGAAACATATCAAACAAATATATAAAAGACCCATTAATAGACTAATATGCCTGAAATTAACAAAGTTGCACAAGACACCATATTAAACTAACCAAAATAGGCATCTAATACACAATTATCAAGCTAATCTAACAACTAATATGATAAAATGACATGCTCACGAACAGTTGTGTTACACCCCGTATCTTCGAAGAAGCACTTATCAAATTTGAAACATAAGTACGTTGAGTTATGGTTAAGTAAAACCGCTTTGGAATGTAAGAAGCAAGCATTATTAAGTATATTTAATGAGTGAAGGATGTATATAAGGTATACCGGAAGGTTTTATAAGGAAATGAGTGGAAGAAATGGAGTAGTACGACTTTGGAGAAAGGATGGGTGAAGTTTTGTGTGAAAACTTTGGTCCAATTTGGGGGACGAATATCTGTTAGCATATGAAGTGTTTTGAAGTGAAGCAAAAGCTTAAAATGAAGTTCGCCGAGTCTAGTTTTCAACGCAATAAACCGCTCGTCAATAGGGAATCGGAGTAGAGAATTATGGACGTTACAAGTTCGGGCCGACGGAGAGCAAAACGCGTGCTACGGGGCTACTGCTACATACGCATTGACTACGGTGACTGACACGATTTTGACCCCCTATATAAAGGGTAAAACCCCCTTTTTTCACCAGATTTTTCCCCAGAAACTCAGAAAAACAGTTGAGGGTGTGAGAATATCCATAATTGAGTGATTTTCAAGCGGAGTATTAGTTTAGGTGCGGATAGTGCGCAGTGGTGATTGCGGTATCGTTTGGCGATGGATTTTGGTTTGTATTCTAGGCGAACACCGAAGATATTGCTGTTTTAGTAAGATAAGGTACGAATCTCTCTTTATTAATATTACTTTTGGTTTATTCACAAAGATAGAGTGATTAAATGGTCGTATAATAAAGTTGTTGGTTGTGGAAATTGGAAAAACGTCGTGAGGGATATTTTATGGTACATATTGGTGTTGGAGATGATGTTATTAATGTTGATATTGTTGTTGTTGTTGTTGGTTGCTGAATTGAGATTTCGGGCTAGGCATATAAACAGAGGAGATGCTGCCAAAATTTCGGCAAATTCTAGAAAGGTTTACTTGAAAGTTTAACACAAGTATACTACGATGAGTCTAACAATAGTATGAATTACCTTGATTGTAGATTTGCGAGTTCGAGAAGTAGAAGTTGAGCGAATAGATAAGCTTCAAGGTATGTAAAGCTATCCCTTCTTTCTTTTTGGCATGAATTAAATAAATGAGCGAACGACGAACATACATGACTCCAATGTACTCTAGTTCTCAGTAGTACTTGACATGACAGTTGTCTTTGATTCTCAAGAGTTGGTTCATTCTAATTATTATCTTGAATCCCAAATGATGATTCATTTTGTACATGATTTCTCCTATTACTCGTGCACAGTTTCATTGCATATTTCACCGAGTCCCTCACTAGAGTGCTAGGTACGTATTATATTTTACCGAGTCCCTCACTAGAGGGCCGGGTACGTATTATATTTCACCGAGTCCCTCACTAGAGGGCCAGGTACGTATTATATTTCACCGAGTCCCATAATGGGCCGGGTACGTATTATATTTCACCAAGTCCCATAATGGGCCGGGTACGGTATATTATATATGTATGACTCTCAACATAAGGGACAGATGCATTGGTATCCCTTGATTATCATACTTATCTCCTGTCATCTTTTCACTCAGTCATGATCTTCACTACTGTGCTTCATGCTATGCATATTCAATACATTTTCCGTACTGACCCCCTTTCTTCGGGGGCTGTGTTTCATGCCCGCAGGTACAGATGCTCAGTTTGGTGAACCTCCAGCCTAAGACTTCTGCTAAGCTACTTGGAGAGCTCCATTGTTCCGGACCTTGAGTCATTTTGGTACAAATCCTTTGATATAAACTTATGCATGTCCAGGGGTACGGCTGGGCCCTGTCCCGTCATATGTCACTGTTATACTCTTAGAGGTCTGTAGACATGTGTGGGTTGTATATATGTTTTGGTCAGCTATATCGACATAGTTCGTTTTGGATATCCCCGTATATAGTGGCAGCCTTGTCGGCTTGCATATTTTGTTATGTTTTGGTTAGCTGTGACTCATCAGGAGACAGGTTCACTCTGGTATATGACACTACGAGTCTACAACATGCTTTTACAAATTTCCATATTGTCCTTAGTTTCAATCTGATTATATCTAGCAGGTTCGTATGCGAGTGTCCAGCTCGGGCACTAGTCATGGCCCACCGGTTTGGGCCATGACAAATTGACTGGACCACATCTGATTAATACCAAACATACATAAACTACTAAAACATGCTTATTGACTAAGCAATAACAACAGAATCAAACTAAACATTAAGCTAACACTTAACTATCACATAGGCATAAATTAATTAGACAGGAAGAACATTAAGAGAATTAAGAACATAAAAAAAAAATTAAAGGAAGAAGGTTTACTTTTTTTGTGGGCAGCGTTGGTCGACAATGGAGTTGGTGGATTCTTTTTCTCCAAAACACCAATGCTCAGCCACAAAAAAGGGAACAAAACAATTAATTTTTTTTACTAAAACTCAAATAGTTAAAGGTCTCTGCAAAAGGCTGAAACCCTAGGTAATTTTAGTATTTTACTCTTAAATCGAGTTTTTATGAGTATATCTTAGTGTATGTCTCTCAAAATTGTGAGATATGGGGTTTTTTTTTTTATATAGAACCCCAAATTTGAAAACCTGAACCCTAATTTTTTGTGTGGGACAATCCAATTGGGGGGGAGGGGGATGTGAATCCTCTTGGTTTCCCCCTCAAATCAACCAAAACCAATGAAAATCGAGCATTTGAATTTAGATATGGACAAATCCCATTAAGAAGTGTACTCGTTTGACCTTAGAGGTGCAGAAAAGAAAAGGAAAAAAAAAGGGGTTATACCTTTTTTGGGTTTAGCTACGGTGGAAAGAGGATGAAGCAATGAACGCTTTACCCCAAATGACCACGCAACTTTGTGTAAAGAAAAAATGCATAAAAGAATTTCCATTTTTGGCTGTTGATGACCGAAGCAATCGCAGAGAATAAAATGCGGCTAGGGTTCATATGAGAAACCCTTGTCTCGAAAAATGAGACCTGAAAGGGTCGTTTGGCTTGTGTTTTTGCCAACTTAAAGGGGGTCTGGCCTTTATTGGGCTGGATTCGGTCCCAAAAGTAAAGAAAAGAAAAGCGGAGGGCGCTTAAACATTATATATGTATACACTAGTATACATGTATTTATGCGTATATACATGTATATTCGGGTATACATGTATATATATGCAAGTGTAAAACATGCTACTTTCACAAATAAACCCACTGGCAAATGCTCTCTTCTCTCTCCTCAAAATTCATGCAAACCCTAATACTACAAACCCTAGCCTAGCCGTAATATGGCCACTGGTCAGCCGTCGTTGGCGGCTGACCAGCCTCTCCCTCTTACCTCCTCAATCATATTCCCACCCCTACCTCAATCCAACCTCCCCCCTTCATCTTCATCTCTGCCAAACCCTAATTCTTCAAACCCTAACATAAACCCTTCTAAATACCCTACTTCTTCAAAAAGCTTTGCCAATACCTTAACGGGTAGAGAGGAAATCTGTACAGCATTAAAGCAGCAATGTGAGCCTATACCTAGGAAGAATCTAACGTATATTGATGGGGTTCCAATGGTGAAGTGGACCGAGGCTGAAATCAAAAGAATGGAGATATTGGAAGACCTTCAACATGCAGTAATAGAATAGGCAAGTTTTCTCATGGATGGCCTGAGTTGGAAGACTTACGTAACATTATACCATCACAATGTGGGTTAAAAGGAGAATGTAAGGTTGGTTTATTTAGACCAAGACATGTATTTATCAGATGCTCATTGATGGAAGATTTTATCAACCTTACGTCCAAAGGTGCATATTATTTGAAGGCTAAAGATGGTTTTACTTATCAGATGAGGCCTCTTATCTATGATTCTAAGTTCAAGGTGGATGAAGAAACATCTCGTGCAATGGCGTGGATATCTTTTCCAAACTTATTACCTACTTTCTTTGTCAAAGAATCTTTGTTTACTATGGCTTCTGCAACGTGGGAAAGCCTTTACAAATTGGACTTGGCAACCATAAACAAAACTCGACCTAGTTGTGCTAGAGTCAAGGTCCAAGTTGATCTTCTTGCTGAATTACCTAAGTTTCTTATGTTGGAAATAGAGGATGAGGATACAAAAGAAATCAGGAAGATGAAAGTCAAAATTCAATATGATTTCTTACCAAAATATTGTACTGAATGTAAGATTCAAGGCCATTCTAGAGATGAGTGTAGAATCCTTCATCCAGAATTGAAGAAAACGGGTGAGGCTACAGGCTCAGATAAAGGGGTGAAGGATGCAGGAAATCAAGAGGAACAAACTGTGCTGGATAAAGGCAAGCATAAGGCACGTAGATGGTATCATGGCAGAAATTATCATATGGTGAAGTTTGTCCCAAAAACTAACACTTTTGATAAGGGAAGCAATGCTGAGAATGTTGATGCAAAGAATAATGGTGATTCAGAAGTACAAGTGATGGTGCAAAAAAAATTTGATGTTTTAAACACTGCCTCGGAAATCCCCAGAATACCCAGATGATCTGGCCCTCTTGGGCTGACCCCTGTCATCAACTCTATCAGGCTGGCGCCCTCTGCGTCTATCCTCCATGCCCTGGGCGTGGGCCTGTATACGGGCGATATCCATACCGGTCTGGGCCGCTAGCACCAAGCAGCTATCAACAAAATACTGATCCAGCCCCACTATATATCGGTGCATCCGGTCAGTCATGCTAGCTACATATGCGGGCGCATATCTGGCCAGTGAATCAAACTCTAAGCCGTAAGAACTCTCGAACCGGCTCGCCCCCCATGGATTCTTCCACGGGCGAAATCGGTCTACCCCGGATCGCCTCACCTCCGAGGCAGTAAAATGGGCCGGCTGTGAAAAGCCTTGGTAAACTCGCCCCATATGGCTGGAGGGGCACCCTCACCTCTCGGGACAGCATCCACGACTCATACCAATTAGCAAGATACATCGTGCAACCGATATGACGCCATCTCAACCGACTCGTCTCGATGCACCAATCAATCGCGGGGTACGCCGCATCCGTCGGATGAACTCGTTTCCTCCGCGGGCTTTGACCCGAAGAACTCTAGTGGCCCACGGGAGTAGAAAATCACGGGCCCCGTGACCGCCGCGCCCGTCCGCACGATCCTCCCCTGCTCACTCGTCCGGGGACAACATCGCTACCAACCGAGTCAACAACCAATCGCTCTCGTAGGTCCCATCATCCGCCCCCGGGCCGGGGGTGCCGGGAGGTAATTTACCGGTGCCGCGGAGCCGGCGGTGGAGCCGCCCCCGGTGTCTTTGCAAGGAGCGTAGTTCCAAATCCCTCCGATCTTCATCAATGATTGACAAAACTAGCCGTTGAGGCACATCTAAAACGGCTCAATACGGGCACGAGCCCTAGTAGTCACCCGGCTCGTGGTCTCACCGCCCGTAGACTTGCCCTTTCCAAGCGCCTGGCCTTCCTCGGAGGCATCGCTGAAAACAGAACATTTCGTCAGAAAGAGTCATCCTGATAACACGGGATATCGCACGATCTATGATCAGAAGAAAAGACAACATCCTAAATGCCCTGTAGCTTACTGTTTATAGATGTGGTGCACAACACACCGATAAACAAGACTCTACTAGGCACAGTCTGTGGACATTCCGAGGACAAACCGCTCTGATACCACTTCTGTCACGACCCAACCCCGTAGGCCGTGACTAGTGCCCGATCTGGGCACCCAAACGCACCTTTCAAACGGGGCCACACACGGAGGACGGCTTATATCCCAATTATCAAACATACGCCTAGATTATATCAAACACATCCAGGTATATATAATTTTCAAAAAATTTTGGCAGAGTTTCCTTTGTTTTACGGACTATCCAAAATAACCCTGCGCACAGAAAATACCAACAAAGGCCACATAGGGCCAACAAAACAACGTATATACATATGTGGGCCGACAAGGCTGCCACGGCGAATGGAATCGCCCAAACACAACATATACAAGCACAAATGTACAGAAGTAGGCACAACCCACAAACATGTCCACAGACCTCTAAACAGACAGACAAATCATATGACGGGACGGGGCCCCGCCTTACCCCGAACAAATATGTACAATGCGAAATGCGAATATATATATATATGCAAAAGTAGGCTCCGGAATAAGGGAGCACTCCAACAGCGAAGAGGGTGTCCTAAACGGATGGATCACCAAGCGTGTGCGTCTGTACACCTGCGGGCATGAAACGCGGCCCCGAAGAAAGGGGTCGGTGCGAAATATGTACTGAGTATGCAAAGCATAAAATGTAGTATACAAATCTGAGTTGAAATTGAAATAGGGATACAGAAAGTAAATGCATTTCCAAAATATCAAAATGTTACTTCAAAATGTAAATCATGCATAGGGCACAGGAAATATGGTCGCCGCCTTGTCGATGGCGCCATAACACGGCATAACACCGAGAAAGTTTCAAATCTCCGTATCCCCGTCACATATCATACACGATAGCACCATACACGGCATAACACCAAATATAGTGGAACCCGGCCCTCGAGCGAGGAGCTCGGTGAACCATAACACGGCATAACACGGAGTATATCATAATGCGCACGACAACGAGAACCGGCCGGGACCGGCGAAAGATATAACGAACGCACGAGCGGAGTCGTGAGGAATCATATGCATAAAATCATTGTCATAATCCAAAAGATAAGTAAAATAGTGATATTTGAAATCGGAATAACAATTACAACATTCTCTTTCAAAAGTTGTCAAAATTACATAAAGGAACATCGCGGGACCCACAAACGGGTGTAGACCCGAACTGGGCCCGCCTATGAAAAACATACTCATTCTATATCATACAAGCTTCTACGAAAATTTCAAGTCAATCCGAGCTTTTCTGTGAAAGTTATGAGCGTTTGAAATTTTGGAATCGCTAAAGAATAAACTTTAAAACAAAAATCAGCTTTCATGTAATCTTTACAACTTATGAATTCCAAGAACATAAGGATCAATGTTTTGTCATGTCAACATAAGAATGCCAAGGAACAAATGCGATTCATAAACATGCTCGGATTGCGAGAATAGAGTTTCCTCGAGGCTCGTATCATAGCCTACTTTAACTAAGGCATGCCAAAAAGAAAGGTTGCTTTACATACCTCAACGCTCTCCAATATAATCCAAACTCAAGATAAGTCCAACCTACGATTCGGGATGCCCGCGATCTATAAACAAGCCATAAAATGCCAAACATTAGCTAAAGACTTTTTGGGCACTAAATTCCAAATTTGCCCTTAATTCTATAGAAATTTGGGCAGCATTTCCCCTGTAAATAGGCCACCCCGCGAATTTAACTCGGCCAAATCAATCAACAACAACAACAAAAACCAACCTAGCAACATCAACAACCAATCCGAAAGGCAAAACAACAATAATAGCTCTCTTTTCCATCATTCAACAACTTTCACAAATTCACTTCGACTACTTGCATTCAAGCCAACGTCGACGCTTATACATTCACATACTAACCCGAACCCATATCAACAATATTTAAAGGTATTCTAAGCAATTCATACAACATTTCCAACAATCCAAAATTTTCCCCAAACTAGCCGAGAACAGCCCCTAACCCGAGAACCCCACTTTTCACATTCCTCATTCTCAAATCATGATTTGCATCCACAATTCACATTCTAACAATGCTATTCTCATCAATATACAATTTACATTAAATGTACAATAATCCCCAATTCAGTCCGCAACAATCACAATATCAATTTAAGTCAATAAACATTCATTTCCAACATAGAATTCACAACGACGACGACTAAAACATTAAGCGATATTCATTCGTTCATTGTCATATAGTGTGACCCATTTCGACCAATACTACACATATACATATATGGATGATTCTCAATCGTTCTTCACCTTACAATGATCATAATAAACTAACTAGGCATTAATTCATAGTTTCAACACAACACAACAAACACCCATTTGCACGGCTCAACCACCACACACACAACTCACTTCCAACATTCCATATTTCATGATTTTCCTCCATTATAAGATACTACAACAAGCATACAACCTTTATAACATACAAAACATAATCAAATCTTACCTTTTCTCTTCAATTTCCCAATAGCTTAGGGTTTCCAAAGATGGAAAATAATGGGTTGATCGCTCCAACGACACCTCCACGCTACTTAGGGACCTCAATATAGTGGGTTTACACCAAGGAATTAATTTTTGAAGAGCTAGAAATGAAGTTGATTTTTCCTTGTTCTAGCCGAGAACAAGCTTGTTGCTTCTTCAACTTCCTTGTTTTTTTTTCTAAGTGTCGTGAAGTGTAAATGAAGACTAGTTAGTCATCTTTCCATTATATGAAGTGTACAATTTCCCTTGGCCCACATTAATGTGTTGTTCCAATTAAAATTGAACACACAATGGGTGGGCCAATCCCAAAAACCACACGGCCAAATGCATACAAATTGCATGATTTGCAAGTTCCATTTATTCCAATTTTGGTCCCAAATTTTCCTAATTGTTCCATACCAACAAATTCATGCACAACTTATATCTCAAAATAAAATCGAAGGTCAAGAATTCCGACTTTGTATCCCGAAATAGTTTTGTCCTTAGCTTATCATAATTAATCCGGATTGTTCCAATGTACAAAAATACGGGTTCTAACATGAACAAGTGTATAAAGAATGTATTATTGTGATATGTGATCGCCAAACCAAAGCTGATCTAGTCGAGCTAGAAATGTTAGATTTTGATGTTATAATGGGTATGGATTGGTTGGCCTCATGCTATGCTAATGTCGATTGCCGAATGAAATTAGTTCGATTTCAATTTCCGGGAGAGCCCGTGCTTGAATGGAAAGGTAATACGGCAACACCAAGAGGTAGGTTTATTTCCTACTTTAAGGCAAGAAAGATGATCGCCAAGGGCTACATTTATCATTTAGTCCGAGTTCAGGACACCGAGGTAACATCGCCAACTTTTCAATCTGTTTCGGTAGTGAATGAGTTTCCGGATGTATTTTCGAATGAGCTTCCAGGCCTTCCTCCAGAAACAGAGATTGACTTCGCCATTGATGTATTGCCGGATACCAAGCCTATTTCTATTCCTCCTTATCGAATGGCCCCGGCAGAGTTGAAAGAGTTAAAGGCACAATTGAAAGATTTGCTCGAGAAGGGGTTTATTAGACCCAGTTCATCACCGTGGGGAGCACCAGTCCTATTTGTGAGAAAGAAAGATGGCTCCCTACGAATGTGTATTGATTATAGGCAGCTGAATAAGGTGACGATAAAGAACAGGTATCCTCTTCCAAGAATTGATGATTTATTTGATCAACTGCAAGGCGCCAAGCGGTTTTCCAAAATAGATTTGAGGTCGGGTTATCATCAAGTGAGAGTTAGAGAAGAAGATATTCCTAAGACAGCTTTCAGAACAAGATATGGCCATTATGAATTCCGAGTAATGTCATTTGGGCTAACTAATGCTCCGGCAGTGTTTATGAATTTAATGAATAATGTATTCAGGCCTCTTTTGGATTTGTTCGTGATAGTATTCATTGATGACATTCTGGTATATTCTCGCACAGAATCAGAACATGCAGATCATTTGCGAATTGTTCTTGGAATTCTCCGTACTCGGGAGTTGTATGCAAAATTTTCAAAGTGCGAGTTCTGGCTAAATTCTGTGACATTCTTGGGCCATGTGATTTCAGATGATGGCATTAGAGTCGATACTCAGAAAATAGAGGCTGTGAAGACTTGGCCAAGGCCTACGACGCCTATAGAAGTTCATAGTTTTTACGGGTTTGGCAGGATATTATAGAAGATTCGTGGAGGGCTTTTCATCTCTTTCAGCCCCATTGACGAAGTTAACCCAGAAATCAGCAAAATTTCAATGGAATGACGCTTGTGAGCGTAGCTTCCAAGAGTTGAAGGACAGGTTAACCTCAGCCCCAGTCCTAACGCTTCCAGAAGGGCCGGATGGCTATGTTGTGTATTGTGATGCTTCCGGTGTTGGGCTAGGATGTGTATTGATGCAGCATGAAAAAGTCATTGCTTATGCTTCGAGACAACTGCAAAAACATAAAAAGAACTACCCCACTCATGATCTCGAATTGGCTGCAGTCATTCACGCCTTGAAAATATGGAGACATTACTTGTATGGCGTACATGTCGATATCTATACAGATCATAAGAGTCTCCAATATATTTTTAAACAGAAGGAATTGAATCTACGACAGCGGAGGTGGTTAGAATTATTGAAAGATTATGATGTGAATATCTTATACCACCCCGGAAAGGCAAATGTGGTAGCGGATGCGCTTAGTCGCCGATCTATGGGTAGCCTAAGTGAAGTGCCTTTGGAGAAGAAAGAAATGATTCATGAACTCCATCAATTAGCAACTCTTGGAGTACGTATAATTGATTCAAGCGATGCAGGAGTTAGAATTAATAAGCCCACAGTTTCATCCTTGGAAGCGGAAATAAAAGAGCGCCAGTACGAGGATCCCAAATTGAAGCATTATAAAGGTGTGAAATTTCCAAAATAAAAGTCACTATTTGAAATTTCGACAGGTGGGGTTCTCAGGTACCAAGGTAGGCTATGTGTTCCGGATGTGGCAGAGTTACGCCGTCGAATCTTAGAAGAAGCTCATTGCTATCGATATTCCATCCACCCAGGAGCGACAAAAATGTATCATGATCTTAAATCGATGTATTGGTGGGATGGCATGAAGAGAGACATAGCAGAATTTGTAGCCTAATGTCCAAATTGTCAGCAAGTGAAGATAGAACATCAGAAGCCAGGAGGGTTATTACAAGCAATGGAAATTCCTACGTGGAAATGGGAGGTGATCAATATGTATTTTATTGTAGGATTTCCCCGTTCTTGAGGCAAGCATGATTCTATATGGGTGATCATGGACAGACTCACAAAAGCAGCTCACTTTCTCCCAGTTAGAACAACGTACGCAGCAGAAGACTATGCAAGACTGTATATCAAGGAGATTGTAAGGCTTCATGGTATTTCCATGTCGATTATTTTAGACAGGGGGGCACAGTTCACAGCTAAATTCTGGAAATCCTTCCAAGAAGGTCTAGGTACTCAAGTAAGGCTTAGTACAGCATTTCATCCACAGACTGACGGACAAGCCGAGCGTACTATTCAGACTTTGGAAGATATGCTAAGGGCATGTGTTTTAGATTTTGGTGGTAGTTGGGATGACCATTTACCCCTAATCGAATTTGCCTATAACAATAGCTATCATTCCAGTATCCAAATGGCTCCGTATGAAGCTCTATATGGAAAGAAATGTAGATCTCCAATTGGATGGTTTGATGTCGGAGAAGTACAGCTAATAGGGCCCGAGTTAATTCAGCAAGCAGTAGAAAAAGTCAAGGTGATCCGAGATCGATTATTGACAGCCCAAAGTCGCCAAAAGTCTTATGCGGATAATCGCCGGCGAGATTTAGAATTCCAAGTTAATGATTGGGTGTTCTTGAAAGTATCACCGATGAAAGGAGTGATGAGATTCGGTAAGAAAGGGAAGTTAAGTCCTCGATATATTGGACCTTACAAAATCCTCCGCAAGGTGGGCCAAGTAGCGTATAAATTAGATTTACCTTCAGAGCTTGAATTAGTTCACCCAGTATTTCATGTCTCAATGCTCCGCAAATGTGTTGGAGATCCCACAAAGATTGTGCCAGTAGATGATGTTCAGATTACAGAAAAACTAGCTTATGAAGAAGTGCCTATTGCCATATTAGACAGGCAAGTATGAAGGTTACGAAATAAAGAAATAGCTTCAGTCAAAGTCTTATGGAGAAATAACAATCGGGAAGAGATGACATGGGAAACGGAAGAAAGGATGAGATCCACATATCCGCACTTATTTCAGCCCCCAGAAGAGATATATGATGAGACATCGAGGTTATGAGGTATGTACGCTTTACTTTTATGTATATGGTTCGTGTGTGGCCAATTTATAATGTTGTTATGTTGTAGCCCTGTGAGGCAATGATACTATGGGTTGTTGTGACAGGATGGTATCGCCATGTTATAAGGGAAACTTTGGCGAAATTTTTCTAGAATTCCTAGCGATTTAACATTCGAGGACGAATGTTCCCAAAGGGGGGAAGAATGTTACACCTCGAAAATTTCCCCTTAGCGTACAGTGAATAGAATAGCGAGGGGTACGACGTATACGAGGTTTGGACAAGTAGGAACTAGCATGTGATGACCCTAATTAAGATTTCCAAAGACATTAGACTTGAAGAAAGAAAGTTGTTAAGAGAAGCGAGCTATAAGTTAAGAGTATCGGATAAGAAGTACGAGTATTGAGTTAAGGCCGTATGAATGACGCCCCAAGGAAGAGTTATAACGTCCCTTAGAATGATACTGAAGTGTTGAACAAGTGTTAAGAAGGTTCCATAAGGATCGGAGATCAAACGAGTCGATGGAACAATTCTCGGAAAACTGGGTAGACATACGGCCGGACATGCGCGTATAAGATCTACGGACCGTATGTCCAGCCGTAGATCTAGCCCGGCAAGACATGATGCAGATTGGACCATATATACGGTCCAACATACGGTCAGTAGATTTTATACGGACCGTATGTTGGTCCGTATATTTCCATCGGGCTGAAGTGTATTTTATATAAGGGACATTTCATTTCTCAGCTCCACCATCCAAGAAGCCTCTAGAGTGTTCCAAACATTTCATCCATGAGAAAACCATAGAAATCAAAGATCAACAACAAGAAATCAAGAGAATCAAGTGAAGGAAACCCATTAAAAGTCATCCAAGTTAAGAAATCCAAAGAGAGATAAAATAGGGTTTTTGTGCTAAGGGTTAATAACCATTCCAAGCTTATTCCTCCATCATCTAAGGTAAGTTTCATGACCTTTACATGCTATTTGAAGTATTTATAAGTTGATATTCATGGATTTTAGAAGCGTATAGCAAATGGGTCATCAATGGATGAATAATGTCATTATTGGATAGTAGTTGGATTGAATCATGGAAATGAATATGTTGATGTTATAAATACGTTATAAATGACTTATAGAACATGAAATAGGTATTGGATACGAAAGAATACGACGATGGATTTTAGTCATAATTATGGGAAATTGAGGTGAAATGATGGAATGCGAATCATGTGAATGAACTACGATTGTTGTTAATGATATTGTGATGATCTTTGTGAATGTTGGGAGTTGATATGGAATGTGGCGGAAAGTAGTATAAACAAAGGAAGTGCTGCCCAAATTTCTCTAGCTCTAATGAGTATGTTCTCATGTTTAGTTAGCTAATGACGATACGAATTCTCTTGAAGGTATAAACAAGTGCATCCAAGGAGAACGAGCAAACGATAAACTAGTAAACGACAAAGGTATGTGAGGCTAATCCCTTCCTTCTAAGGCATGAGTCCATATGGCATGAATTTCCTCTTCCATTACGAATGTCCTATCTTCAAGAAGGCTGCGAGCCCTTATGCATGAATAGCCATACAAGATAAGAGATATGCTACGATTACGATAATGATAATAATGAGCTTAAATCTAGAGATGCTATAGCCTATGATGTAATGTTCCAACTAAGCTAATGAAGTTATATGGAATCTATGAATGTCAATCACTGCATATACTCACCTTACGTTTGTTCCTTCAAGGTGAGGTAGGATAGTTACGAATGCTCATAATGACATCGGGGGTTCACGACCTTACGCCACCCCGACATAACTATGCTTGTTTCCAAGTTCTAATGTATAAAATGATGATAGTAACTTATGATGACACTACGATATGCTTATGAAATGAATGATAGCGATGACCACGATGATGCATAATGTACAATAGTAAATGCATGCTATGTATGATGATACGATTCTACCGCGCCTAGATGGCCGGGCATGTCACCGCTAAGGCGGGCTACATATGATTCTACCATGCCTAGATGGCCGGGCATGTCACCGCTAAGGCGGGCTGCTATGATTTTACCGAGCCAGAGGGCCGGGCATGACACCACTAGTGGGCGGCATATGATGGTTACCCGGATGCGGGTTAACGATATGATGATGTATGATTGATATGACGACGTAGGTATGGCATGATAATGCATATGTGATATGAAAAGGTATACGATATGGCAATGTATATGACATGCTTATGTATGATGAATGTATATGAAATGTACCTATGATTATATGAGCACACAGGTTGCGTCTCCACCTCATGACTTATGATATTCTTATTATGCTTATTTCATTCCTGCCTTACATACTCAGTACAATGTTCGTACTGACGTCCGTTTTCTTTGGACGCTGTGTTCATGCCCTCAGGTAGGCGAGGAGACGGTGCCGATTTATAGGAGCTAGTCGCTAACTCGTGAGCACTCCATTGTCCGGAGGTGCCATTGATTATTCTTTTGGTATATATATATATATATATATATATATATATATATATATATGTATATGTTCATGATTGGGCACGACGGGGTCCTGTCCCGTCCCTATGTCTAGTACTCTAGTAGAGGCTCGTAGATACGTATGTGTGGGTAGTATGGTCCCACGGTCTCCATGTATATGTATGTGTATGTATATATATGTATTATTTGATAGCCGAAGGGCTTACGTTTATAAAAGTAATTACGTTTCCTATGATGATATATTTTTATGAAATTGATCAAGTATTATGAATGAGAGCACATAGATAACGAAATGAGTGGTGTTCGGTGGTTAGCCCTGGATGCCCGTCGCGGCCCGTAGTTCGGGTCGTGACACAAACAAGGTGATCCACTATCACCTGCACTGTTCATCTTATCAGCAGAGGTGTTATCAGAGCTCACAAATGCGAATGCGACAATCTTTTGAGTATGTGGGCTATGGCATGCCTAAATGGAGTCAAAATATGAATCATACGGCTTATGCGGATGATACTATAATATTTGCTTGCGAGAAGGGGAGTCATTGAAGAGAATTATAAAGATGCGGGATTATGAGGCAATTTCGGGACGGTGATCAATAAAGGCAAGGGTGCCTTTTATATGCATCACAAGATTTACGGTGCCTTTGTCTCGGCGGGTGGAGCGGTTACGAGGCTTTAAAGGGATCAATTCCCATTAAAATACTTAGGATGCCCTATAATTCATTCAAGGAGGAAAAAGGTATATTACAATGAGCTTATCAAGAAAGGTGAAAAACAAGGCATAAAAATTGGAAAGGAAAATTACTCTCTTTTTGGTGGAAAAGCGAGTTCTTATAAATAGTGTGCTTGAGTATTCCAATATACATCTTTGTCGTCATTTGTTGTTCCCACAAAATATACCATAAATGAGCTTCATAAAATCTTTGCAAGGTTTCTTTGAGTACTAAAGAAGAAGGTAAAAGTAGGCATTGGTCCTCACAGGACAAGATGCATTTACCAAAAGAAGAAGGAGGATTAGGATTCAGATCTCTAGATGATGTGTCTAAGGCCCTTTTTGCCAAATTATGGTGGAGATTTAGAACATCAAATATATTATGGTCAGCCTTCATGTGGAATAAATATTGCAAGAAGAAGAAACCTACAGAAGTGCAGTGGAAAGGTGGATCACATGTCACGACCCAACCCCGTAGGCCGTGACTAGTGCCGGCGTGGGCACCGCACTGCGCTCGCAGCCAGATTCGGCATACAAATGACTCGTACATAAATCGGTATCAAACGTGGCTCCAAGCCTGGGCATACAAACATATACGCACGGAAAATTTGCGCGAGGCTATCATAATATACATAGCGTAGCAAAACATACATACACGCGACCGACAAGGCACCCCGCGGATGGGCCGCCCAAACACAACTTGCTCGACGCATCCGAACAAAACGTACATAACCCACATCTGTGTCTACGGACCTCTAATACGAACAACGAATCGGATGACGGGACGGGGGCCCCGCCGTGCCACGAGTAAACATAATCATATATATCGGGATATATATACCCAAAATATCGGCTCGAGAACAAAGGGAGCACTGAACGAACGGCGAGGATGGGAATCCTACGCCGGTGGATCACCCAAAACGCGTATCCGAATCTATACTGCGGGCATGAAAGCAGCCCCGAAGAAAGGGGGTCGATGCGGGAATATGTACCGAGTACGCAAGCGAAGTACGAGAAAACGAAGTCATAACCGAAGTAAAGTGCCCATCGAACACGAGCATAATAAGCCGAATACCAAGGTACTTACATCGACCTCCAAATTATACATAAGCGGTACGAGAAGACAAATAGGATAATCGAGGATGTCAAAATGCTTCGCTTTCTTTTTGAAAAATATTTACATCGTATATACGGAATATCAAACATACCATACGAGCTGACATCATCCGATTGCCGAGGAACGTACGGCCCGATCCATATATAACATAATAATCATAAACGTACCGTCATATTATCATACATCACCCCATATCATAGTGTATCATCAGATCATCACATATCACATACCACATATACACACATACCGCGGCCAGGAACCCAGCGGTAATATCACATATACACATACCGCGGCCAGGAACTCAGCGGTAATATCACGTATACACATATACCACGCGGCCGGGGAACCGGTGGTAATATCTCATATGCACATACCGCGGTCAGGTACCCAGCGGTCTACATCACATAGTGCGCACGATATCATAACCGGCCCGGGACTCGACGAAAGAAGTAATAACAGAATGCACAAGCAGTGTCACACCCTGAATCCGATAGGGTGTGATGGGCACCCAACCCTTACCTAGGGCCGAGCGAACCCGCAGACTTTCGTAATGCACATAGTCGTACTGGGCCCACAGAATGCGTCAAAATGCAGAAGGGAAATTTTTTTCGGAAAACAAACATGCCTTTCATCTTTTCAAATCAAATAAAACTCGTAGTCATAACGAATCAGTAACATAATGCATACTGATATATCGGCTTACATAGCCGATTACAAAACAAATCTGCAGCATAACGCATAATAACACATCGGCTTACGCAGCCGCTCACAAAACTGACATATCACACACACGACACTGCACCAAAGTCTCTACTAACATCTCAGATACCATACAAGCACTCGGACTCGGCAGCACTCCGGAGGAAATGGAGCTCGCCAATCCCGTGGAACATCTCTGCTAACATCATCTACTCGTACGTGGGTACACGCGCGGCATGAAACGCGACCCCCAAAGAAAAGGGGGTCATTACGAAATATGTGCGAGTATGCAAGCGAAAAGTACAGAAACGAAATCATAACCGATGTAAGGTATACAGAAAGTGAGCATAATAATCCGAATACCAAAGTACTTACATTTCTGTCTCATATATCCGGGAAAATCAAACATACCATATACCGTCGTCATGTCCTCACATTATCATCTCACATATACCGCGGCCGGAAACCCAGCGGCTAATATCACAAATATATAAATATATCGCGGCCGGGAACCCAGCGGTTAATATCACAAATATATAAATATACATCGCGGACGGGAACCCGGCGTTAATATCACAAATATATAAATATACGCGGCCGGGGACCCGGCAGTTAATATCATAAATATATAAATATACGGCGGCCAGGAACCCAGCGATTAATATCACAACTATACACAGCTACACATACATACATACCGCGGTCAAGAATCCAGCGGTCATGTCACAGCCCGCGGTCAAGTATCCAGCGGACGATATCACACATACACATGCCGCGGCCAAGTATCCAGCGGTCATGGCACAGCCCGCGGTCAAGTATCCAGCGGACAATATCACACATACCGGCCCGGGACTCGGCGGAAGAGGTAATAACAATACACACAAGCAGAATCGTAAGTAGCCATACGTATATAATTTCTTTTATTACAAACTCAACAGAACAACCAAAGCACACCATCCCTTTAAAACCAAGACAATAGTTAAATCAGATTCTTTTCCGAACATTATTCGAAAACATATCAAACTGAACTTAAGAGATCATAATCACGTATCAAGATCACATGCATATGAGTAAATAAATAATTAAGTTGCCTTCCAAATCCGATGACCAAATATATTTACTAACATCGGTAAGTGCAGAAACAAGTTTCAGGTTTATCGGAATCAGTATACAATAGTTACAATCTTCTGAAATCGTTCTTATGAGTCAAAATATATTATCAAACTCAATGAGGTAGTTAAAATAACTATTTTATAGTAATCGGAGCGATAGTCGAAAGTTCTCTTTTCGAAATCACACAAATATACCAAACAGGGCGACATTGGGAGATCTCGGAATGCGTGGGCCCCACCTCATTCAAATTGAGGCGGCGTACCCCAAACTATTGTCGTTAGGCCTTACGAAGTCATATACAAGGATTCTAGGCCCTCCAATATCATTTGGGCAAGCTACGGATGTTTAAGCACTTATTTCGACAAAACAAGACATTTTTAATTCAATTCTACTGAATGAATAAGGGCCAAAATGAAGCTCGGATTCCGAGGAGTAGAGTCGTCCCCAAAGCTCGTATCTTAGCCTAACATACCTAGGACATGCCAAGAGAAGGAAAGAGCAAGCTTTACATACCTTAGTTGCTTTTTACGCTTGTCCAAACTCAAATCCCGTTTCCTCCAAAATCTACAATTGGTCATAAGTACCAAATGTCATTTATAAGCCTTAAGAATGCAAAGTTGGAAGTAATGCTTGTACGTAGAAATTTCGACAAAGACATCTCCCCCGTAGGTATACCATCCCCCGAGAATCTAACTCGGCAAGATCAACAACAACCAAACCAACAAACATTATAACAATATCAATATTCAATCCCAAATGCATTCTAACATTAATAATCCCTTTCTACACAATTCGGCAATATTCATTTATATTCAATTCAACTTCATATATCCAAACTAATATCAACGCTTACACATTCAATTACTAATCCGAAACCATTCAAACAATATTCAAGAACACTTTAAACAATCCGCAAAATATTCCAAACAACCCAACCACTATACTATTCCACCCGAAACTTCCAAATGCCATAAGAACAACAACAATACATGTTTTTCTTCCAAATTCATAAACCATCATTTTCATTATGGAATCCATATCAACAACAACCAAAATATTAAATAAAAATTAGTTCATCACTCCAACATAACCAACACCTACAACTTCACTTCAACATACCATATTTCATGAATTTTCACACACACAACACATATAAACCATCCATAACATGTGAAAAGAGGATTAAAACTTACCTTCTTCAATATTTTCTTGTTCCCATGCTCCTCTAATTCCAAATGAAATTATATTCGTGACTATGCGCTGCCCGGACTTCGATTGGTACTTAATTACTTGAAATTTCACTCAAAATTCTCATTTTGTGAGGTATATTTACTCCCTTTTTTGTTGCTGAATTTTTGTGGAAAGTTTTGGAACTTTTGGCTGAAAAAAATGAGATTTTTGTCCCTTAAAACGGACTGCTGAAGTCGGTTTTATTGTAGCTATACTATGCATCGTAGCAGATCACTGTGAGCTGTAGCTGTACCGCGGAAAGCTGTTTCTGCGTCGACAGGACCAGTTTGTAACGTCTATAATTCTCTACTCCGATGTCCTATCAATGAACGGTTTGTTGCATTACAAACTAGACTCGACGAACTTCATTTTAGGATTTTGAAACACCTTAAAACTCCACATATACTATGTGATATGCGCCTCCAAAGTTGACTAAAATCCGTCCGCGTTTCTCAAATTTTAAGTCGAATTTATTTTCTTCAATTTGCTCAATCCCGAAATATTCCAAAATTCTCCATACATGATATTTATCACTTATTACACTAATAATGGTCATGTTACCGTGTTTCAAAATATTCTTTCCATTACGACTTACGAGATCGTAATTCACCCTTTTTCTTCGTCGTTACGTACTCTCCATGGCTTGTGCCTTTCAAAACATCCCATTACTATGATGAGGTACATGTCAAACTCATGCTCTGAAAACGCGGGGTATAACAAGCAGATTCATAAGTAACCAAATACATTTTAAAACATTTTCAAAGACTTAATAAGTTAATCAAAACGAACCATAGTTTATAAGCCACTACAGTAGTCAAATCAGATTTTCTTCCGAATACCACTCGGAAACATATCAAACCGAACTTCAGAAATCATAGTCACGTATCGGAATCATAAGTATACGAATCAACATTTCGTGCTCAACAAACAAATATATAATCATACTCGGGGTCGAAAAGGTAGTCATATTAAGTTCTTTTCAAAAAAGTCGTTAGTACTACACAAAGAAAAGTCGCGGACCCACGGACGAGCGTCACCCCAACCGGCCCGCCTACGAAAATCATAGTCGTCCTATGTTATCGAATCATTGTTACAAATTCAAAAGATAAGTAAAAAAATCGATCGTACTTGAAATCGGAATAATAGTCATATCATATCCTTTCAAAATCGTCGGAAGTACATAAAGAGAGTCGCGGGACCCACGAACGGGTGTGCGACCCGAGCCGGGCCCGCCTATGGAAAACATAGTCATCATACATCATGGAATCATTTTTTGAGCATATCAAGGCCATCCGGTTCTCTTTGTGAAAGTTACGGACGTTCGTAGTTTTGGAATCGTTTAAAAACAAAACTCTTTCTTTAAAAGCCAACTTTTATGCAACTTTTGAAATTTAGTCATACAAAAGACATAAGATCCTTTTGGAACAAACCGTGTACATAGCATTTCAAATCCAATCATATCAAGGACATACGGATCATAGCTTGACCATATTAAGGATGCCAACATCACAAAGCGAATATGAATCATAAACATGTTCGGATTTTTCGAATAGAATTGCCCCCAAGGCTTATAACATATCATACCTTACTCATATCTACGACATGCCAAAAGAAGGAAGGTAAGCTTTACATACCTTATCCGCCCTCGAAGCTAGTCCAAACTCAAACTTCGGGCTCTCTAAGATCTACAAATACGTCATAATGTGCCAAACATTAGCTAAAGGTATTTAGGAATTCATTTCCAAACTAACACTTAATTCTACGGAAATTTGGGCAGCACTTCCCCTGTAAATAGACCAACCCCGAGAATTTAACTCGGCCAAATCAACAACAACAACCAACCTAGCAACATCAATAAGCAATCCGAAAGGCAATATAACATTAATAATCTCGCCTTTACATCATTCAACAACTTTCAACATATTCGATTCAACGACTTACTTCAAGCCAACATCAACTCTTGTACATTCAAATACCAATCCGAATCCATACTAACAAGATTCAAGAACATTTCAAACAATTCATACAATATCTCCAACAATCCAACAAGGCTCCAATTTGCCCAAAAACTGTCTCCAACCCGAGAACACAACTATAATCCATTTCTAACTTCCGAATCATGATTTGCATCAATAATCCATACCATAACGATATCATTATCATAAATACACAAATTACATCAAACGCATAATAACCTTCAATTCAGCCCATACATTTAGAACATCAATCTTGAATCATTAAAAGCTCATTTCCAACATAGAATTCATTACGACAACCACTAAAACACTAAGCGACATTAATGCGTTCTTTGTCATATAACATGACCCATTTTTGGCCAACATACCAACATGCACATATTGATAATTCTCACTCATTTCTTCACACTACAACAATTAACATACTACATAGAACTTAATTCATCACTTAAACACAACACAACACACACACACCTCACACGGCTATATGCTACACACACCACCTTCACTCCAACATGCCATATTTCATGATTTTCATCCATTTTAACATACTACAACATGCATACAACCTTTATAACACATAAAACATGATCAAATCTTACCTTTCTTCTTTCAACTCCACACTAAGCTAGGGTTTGCGATCTACACAACGGGTGATTAGATGACCCGAACAATGCTTCCACGCTACTTAGGGACCTTAAATTAGTGGATTCGCATCAAAGAAATATTTTTGGGATGGCTAATTTTTTACTTGAAATTTTGGTGCCTTGGCCGAATGGTGTTGTTTGTTGTTCTTCAAGTTCTTTTTTTTTCTAATGAGGAAATGAATAATGACTTAGTTGTCATCTTTTAAGCTCCCATATGATTCACACAAGTGTCTATGGCCCACACATATGTGTTGGAGCAATTAAAATTGAACACAAAATGTGTGGGACCATCCCATCAAGCCACACGGCCACAAGGCCAATTTTGCATGATTTTTAACTTTCCAATACTACAATTTTGGTCCCAAATTTCCTTAAATGGTCCATACCAACAAGTTCATGAACACATTATGTCTCAAAACAAAACCGAAGGTCAAAAATCCCGACTTTGTATCCCGGAATGGTTTTGTCCCTAACTTCCCATAGTTAATCCGGATTGTCCTAATGTACGAAATACGGGATATAACATCCTCCCCCCCCCTTTAGAACATTCGTCCTCGAATGTTAAATTAATCTTATGGGTCTTACAAACAGTTCGGGGGAGTTTCTCTCGCGCTATCACATACTCGTTCATACATCAATTAGCATAACCACCAAGTCTAAATTACCCGTATCCGCATCCGATGGCGCCTCCCCGATCCTCGCCGCGGGTCAACGATATAGGCGGTTCGATGGACCGCCAAATAACGAGGCTCCGCCACGGCCACCGCCACGGCCCGCCGGCGCGCCGGCACGCCCCCCCCTCCCATCGGGCGCATAGCTGCCACGAAGGTGAAGACGAACCAAGAATCGACCCGTAGGTCCGAGTCGCTCCCCCCGCACGCCCCGAGTGGACAATCTCTCACAAAGTGGCCCCGCCGCGCGGTGTAAAACAAGCACCCGTGGCACGACGACAATCACCCCCGAGCGACGCCCCCACGCAAGGACATCGGGGGGGGGGCGGTCTTAATCGGCCGGACCCTTCGTCCATCCGTGAGCCCGGCCCCGGAGCTCGCCCCCCCGCCTCTAAATACCCCGCACCATCCGGTCTCCGGCCGGGGAGCCGGGGTGTACTGGGGTGGCCGGGGAGGACTTTGCTACCGCCGAGGCCGGGTGACTCCCAGAGTATCCTCGCGGATCCGCCCTCTAGGCGGTTCGATGGACCGCTGGGACCGAGGCTCCGCCACGGCCTCGCCACGGCCTCGCCGGGCGTCGATGCCCCGCCTCCCGGGCGCATATCCGAAGATGAAGACGAACCCAACCGACCCGTAGGGGAGTCGCTCCCCGCACCGCCCCCGAGTCATATAAAGTCCCCCCTGGCTGTGTAAAAAACAAGCACCCGTGGCACGACGACAATCCCCTCCCCCGAGTGGCGCCCGCGCAAGGACATCGTGGGTAGGGGTGGCCTCAACCTGCTAAACCTTCATCCATCCGCGAGCCCAAAGCCCTGCAGCTCGCCGCCCTAAATACCCCGCACCATCCGGTCCCGGGCCGGGGAGCCGTGGGGTGTACCGTACCGGCCGGGGAGGATATTCGCCCGGGCCGCCGTCGAGGCCGCCGCCGAGACTCCCTGAGTTTCGCGTGACTCGCCCTCCCCGTCGTCGATGCCCTCTGTGCCCATCCTCCATGCCCTGGGCGTGTGCCTGTATGCGGGCAATATCCATACCTGTCTGGGCCGCCATCACCAAGAAGCTATCAACCAAGTACTGGTCCAGCCCCATAATATACCGGTGCATCCGGTCACCATATCAACATATGTGTAACCGCCGGCCGAATCGAACTCTAAACCGTACTCCCGACCGGCTCGCCCTCTCGCTTCAACAAATGTGAATCTATCTACCCCCGCCCGCCTCACCTCCTCGAGGCGTAAAATGGGCCGTAAAGGCCCTCGTAAACTCGCCCCCCACGGAGGGGCACCCTCGCCCGGACAGCATCCACGACTCATACCAATTAGTTCCTACATCGTGCAACCGGATGACGCTATCTCAACCGACTGGGTTCTCGTGAAGACCAAACAATCGCAGTGGTACGCCGCATCCGTCGGACGAACTCATGAGGGTCCTTTTGCGGGCTTTGACCCGAAAAACTCGGTGGCCCACAAAGCAAGGGAAAATCACGGGCCCTCCGACTATCGTCGCCCTCGGCTACACGATCCTCCTCGCGCTCCTCGTCCGCGGACCGCCCGGGCTACCAACCTTGGCCAACAATCGGATCGGCCTCTCGCAGTGGTCCCATCATCCGCCCGGCCGGGGGGCCGGAGGTGCTGTGCACCGGTGCCGGGGCGAGCTTGTTATATCCCGTATTTTTGTACATTAGAAAAATTCGGATTAATAATGATACGTTAAGGACAAAACTATTTCGGGATACAAAGTCAGAATTTTTGACCTTTGATTTTATTTTGAGACATAAGTTGTGCATGAATTTGTTTGCATGGGACACTTAGGAAAATTTGGGACCAAAAGTGATATAAATGGAAACTTGAAAATCATGCAATTTGGCCCTTGGCCGTGTGAATTATTAGAAATGGCCCACACAAATTGTGTTCAATTTTAATTGAACAACACTTGTGTGGGCCAAGGGACACATGTACAAGTCTTGCTAGTATACAAAGATGACTTTTAAGTCATCTAATTCATTCCCAACACTTAGAAAAAAAAAGAACAAGAAGTTGAAGAACTTCGAGGTTCTCGCCAAGGAGCCAAAAATTGAAGTTCAATTCAAGCCTTTCCCAAAAATATTTCCTTGTTACAAAACCACTAATTTGAGGTCCCAAGTAACGTGAATTGTTGGCATCCAACCACTGGGTCAATTGCAAA